>NC_052111.1:8343513-8348483 GCF_012273895.1 Zerene cesonia | reverse complement strand
CACGCGCACACACACACACATACACACACACACACACAGACAGACAGAAGAACGACACACACAATTAAACAATAAACATAAAAAAAATTGCTTAAATGCTTGAAACTAAATTGTCTAACTTCTTTTGCTTGAGAGAATTGTTTTATCATTTAACTCATGAAATTATTGCATTTTTACTGATCCATTTAAAATAGGTCAAAACCGAGTACCAAAGGAGTCAATAACATACAGGTGAAGAATTAAATCGTGTTATGTTAAATATCCTTTCCAATGTCTATACTAAGTAAAAATACTATTCATTTTATATGAAATCCATATTGATCCAACGATCAATATACACTTGTTAAATTTTGATTTATATATTGACTTTATGTTATCAGACAGGTGGAAGCTGAAATAATTGAAGCTGAAGCGACACTCCGCTCGCTGGAGGCGGAAGCGGAGAGGCTGAACGCGGAGGCGGCGCAGGCGCGGAACGACGAGCGTAGTGCCGCTAAAACGCTTCAAGCGCTGCTCGTTAACTTGCACAGGAAAGAGGAGGAGGCGAGGGAAGCGGCTTCAGCGCTGGATCAGCAACAGGCGCCTCATTATGCTGTGTTGGTGTGTGACAGAAAACTTTCGAATTTTAATTTTTGGTTTCACAACATTATAAAATACTTAAAAATATATGTGATAATATATGAAATAGTACATAAGATATAGAGAAATTAAATTTAACAATTTACTAAGACATACCTCTGTAGAAGTATTATAGACTTTTTATTATTAGTAATGAGAGAATATCTATCATATTCATACATATCATGAAATTATAGCAGTAATACATTGTTCTTATACGTTTACAATCTATAATTTATCTATTTAGGTGGACGAATTGAATATTACCAAAGAAAAAGTGCAATCACTGGCTCAGCAAGTGGAGAGTCAGTCGGCGGAAGAGAATAAATGTAAAGAGAGAGTGGACGATGTGGAGAAAAGTATTCGGGAGGCGCGAGCAAAAATTGCAAAACTTACCGTTAATTGCAGGGGTCTAAGTGTAAGTATATATTTTATTTACATATAGGACTTTGATAATTTTCACATTTTTCGTTGAATACTGTTGAATCTTAATAAAATAATAATGTATTTTTTAAGGTAATGAAAAAGATTTCACTTTTTTTTAATGTTATTTACTTGTCGCTAATTTTTATTTATATTTATTTACCTTAAGTAACAGCGAATGTGAACTTTGTAACAACCGTCTAACTATAATTTTAGCTTGTAAATAATCACCCGCGGTTCGTCAGCATCTCTTAATTGTAATTCTTTTATGTCAATGTTAAATTAAAATTTGAGTAGTTTTTTTTTTTGTTTACATTCCTTTACTCAAAAAAGTTAAATTACTGTAACATAAAAGAATCGGATGTTTTTATAATAAAAAAGAAAAATCGTTTTGCCGAAACCCGGGATCGAACCAGGGACCTTTAGATCTTCAGTCTAACGCTCTCCCAACTGAGCTATTTCGGCGATGAAGGCTATCATGAAATAACTAATCATGTGGAACCTTAAATTCAGAATATTTTGATATATATATATTTTTTTTTAATATTGCATAATAATATTATGCATTTACATAAAAATAATATAAATTTCCAGTGAATTGTCAAATTTAATATCCAAATTTAAATGGGTTACGTGGCAGAAACCAGCATTAAATTGTAAACAGAATCATATAAATCGATTTCACAGTCACCCAATAAAAAGTTATGAAGGTAACAAATAAAAAACATACAGACGAATTATTGTAAACCTCCTCCTTTTTTGGAGTTGGTTAAAACTACAAAAAAATACAGTCGAACTGAAAACCTCCTCCTTCTTTTTTTTTAAATTGTTTGATAAAACAAAACACAACGACAAATTGATTTCGGGGCCGTAGGAAGAGATAGAGCAAGAGCAACTGAAAGTGGAGCAAGGTGCGAGCGAGCGCGCGACGTGCGAGCAGCGCGTGCGCGAGGAGCGCGACAAGCTGCGCCGCGCCGAGGAGATCCTGCGCGACAAGCAGGCGCTCGTCGCGCACAAGGTGCAGCAGGCGCTCACGCTCTGCCCTCGGGTGGACAACCCCAGGTGGGTGGAGCTTTCTCATGTACTGTTTGTTCGAATGAGTTTGATTCGAATCTGAAGAGTCTAGGTCGGAAACTAACCCATCATGATACTCTGACAGAATAGCGATTGGACATTGATGTAGATCCCTAAAACGGAGCGTGCGCTGCTAGGGATCCTGTCTACACACGCATATCCTCGTATATGAACGGAACGCATTTGGCAGGGACAAGGCGACGGTGACGGGCGAGCTGAAGAAGACGCAGCTGAAGCTGAGCTCGCTGTCGAGCGTGGGGCTGAGCCGCGCGCAGGTGGCGGAGCGGCTGCTGCACGTGGAGCGCGGCTACCGGCGCGCGCGCCTCGCGCTGCAGCGCCTCAGCGCGCTCATTGAGGACGTGAGTGTGTGTGTGTGTGTGTGCGTGCGAACCTATGTACACACATATGTGCAATGGTTTTGTATGTTTTTATGTGTGTGTTTGCATATAAATGTGGTGTACATGCACTCTCTAAAATTGTTATGTATAACTATTTGTGTATGCCCATGTGTGGTACTACTACTTGCGTATTCATTTCCTAGCATAAAAATTTCGTCAATCTTCAAAAGATACTCTGTCTTTTGGGGGAAAACAGAGCATGTTGGATTTTTAATTGTACCCACTAGTATTGAATAAATCATATGGCAGTATTTGAGGTTCTACCTTTTCATTTCTGCTCTTTTCGAATCTAAATAAACCAAAGACAACATTGAAATTAATAATTATTTATAGTAGGTATACCTACGGAGGTACCTCTTCTCCAAATTGAGATTGATTGTAAGAATCATTATAAAACCATGGAAATGTTCCCCATTTGAGAATTTATACGATTTCTCACTAACAGATTGAAGCCACTTCGAATAAGCACTTGAAGTTCTGTCAGCAAGTGCAGACGTTCATAGCGAAGCGCGTGCAGTACTGCTTCCAGTCAATATTGACTCTCAGAGAATATTCGGTGAGTAAATAACATAATGTACATTTTTTTGTCGTTTTTTTAAAATGTTTTATTCTTTCATGAATGGTTTTGCCAACTGTGGAAATAGTATAATCGTGTGTAAGCACAGTGCGAAAACTGCAACAATAATTTTAATATAACACAATTTTTATTTTCAAGATTCGAATGTGAGTTTTTTTTTTTTATTAAATGTTTCTCGCCAGTCTTAGTGTATGAGTCCATACTGACTGCGTTCTTATTTTGAATCATGTGTTCGATATAGTTCAACGTATATGCACAGAGTTTTGTGTTATTTCCTTCTATAATTTGTCCTTTTATATGTGTTGTTATTTTTATTTCAAGTTGTTCATTACAACAACTTGAAATTACAATTACATTTAAGTATTTTAAGTTGTTGTGCGCGTCACACTGGAGATAGCACAGATTCATTTTCGTGACTTGCAATAATTAATGTTTAAAATTATTAAATACGAAAAAATTTGGTCATTTAGATTCGAACCTACGTCACGCGCCAAATAAGTGTTTAGTCAGTCGTTGGCAAAAGGTAAAATATTAGTAAACAAAATATTAAATTTTGCATACTTATGTTTTACGTGTGCATTTCTAATCGAAAAGTGCCTACATAAACTGAATGAGCGTGTGTACGTCTAGGGTCGCATAGAGATCGACAACGCGCGCGGCACGCTACAGATAGTGTGCGCGGGGCGCGAGCGGGGCGGGGCGCGGGGCGGCGGCGGGGCGCAGGGCGGCGGGGCGAAGGGCGCCGCGTCCTCCACCTCGTCGCTGTCGGGCGGCGAGCGCTCCTACTCCACCGTGGCGTTCATGATGGCGCTGTGGGACTGCGTCGAGCTGCCATTCTACTTTATGGACGAGTTCGACGTGTTTATGGTAAGTTGGTGGGCGGTGAGTGTGATAGTTTGTGGGCGTTGCGGGTGAGAGGTTTAATGTTGCCGGGTGGTGTGAGAGAGATGGAAATAAACTTACACTTTGTTAACAAAGAAGTATGACAGTTATTTAACCAAATGTTAATATTGGATTGGATATATCATATATTCTTTTCTACTGACTTAATAGAATATTCCGGAATTTTGTGAAAATTTCTCCAACAATTTGATCAGAGATGTATATAATTGAGATATATTTTTTATTTCAGCTTCAATTAGTTTCAAGGTTTCATATTTATATCGGCTACTTTTTTTTATATAACATTAAAAAAATGTATTTGTATATAATATATACTTGTATGTTGTGTAGGAACTTAACTTTTATTAAGTGTATAATTAGCTATAGTTATATATATATATTATATGTGTAAATAAAAACTAGTGTATTTTTTTTTTTAAACCAATAATCATGCCAATCAGGACAACGTAAATCGTCGCATAGTGTTGGACCTGCTCATCGACCACGCGCTGAAGAACAAGAACCGGCAGTTCGTGTTCCTCACGCCGCAGGACGCGTCCGCCGTCACCGCCAGCCCGCAAATTACTATACACGTGTACGTATGCCTATAACCCCCCCTCCCCACACACACACACTTAAAAGTTCCATATAAATGATTGGTTTGCATCTTCATATCTCCATACATCATATATATGGTGGACTTCCATAAATGCTATACAGACAGCGTTGTCTAATTTCCTTCTATACACATCAACCGTGTGTGAAATCTATTACTATTTGTGAATGCAATCAGTCGTGTATTTCATTTATATTTAACTGAACGAACTGTTCGCATGTAAGGTGAACACTTGAACGAGCAGCTCTCCTTGTTTGGATGCATGAAATATATAATTTTTATTTTTATAGCATCGCTTGCATTGCAAATGCTTTAAAATGAGACATTTTGAAAGAATATGAAAACCGTAGCAATGCCTAGCCGCGGCTAGCCCCTAGCCTCT
>NC_052111.1:8338486-8342513 GCF_012273895.1 Zerene cesonia | reverse complement strand
ACGACTTTACAATGATCATGAATGAATGAGAATGAAAGCGAAAATAATGTAGTTATATTTTGTTACAGAATGGCTAACCCACGCCCGTGAATCTCCATTTTGAATCGTTACCATCAAGCACCAGTGATATTACATTGTAATTTTGTATTTTGTATCGTTTTAATATATATTGTTTTTAAAATAAAACACAGTCGTTTGATTGAAAAAGATCATCAACACCATTTATTTAATACTATTCGCCATTCAAAATTACATCAAAACGAGTGGAACGATGTACTATTGCACTATACAACCACTTCCACTATGAGATCACGCACGCTTCGGCGAAACTACGAGCGTTTGTATGACGGCGCCTTACACTAGTGCCTTTTCACACATGCAAATTCATTAAAGAATTTAATCAGTTCTATGTACAAAAAAATTGTTTCTCTTGTGAAATTGTACGTGTCGAAAGGCTTTTATTATAATGAATGAATGCAGAAAACTTAAAAAGTATTTGTTAATAAAGTATTAGTTGTGCATTTAACTGGAAGCGTTTCAAATCGCCGTCATACAATCGCCCGTGAACGCCAGTGACCAAAGTCCAGAGACTACAGCAGTTACAAATAAATTGATATAAAATAACTTACACCTATTCGCTATGAATATGGTTATTTCTTTATATATTAACAATCTAAGTCTTATTTATAAGGCGAGCCCGCCTTGGGTGATAAGCGTAATCGTTGGACTTATTCCTACAATTTTTATTTACTAAATGAGCATCTATCGGCACCGCAAATTTTGCTACATTGTGATAATTCTGCTTTTTTTGCTCTTCAAGATACATGTCAGTTTTACAAAAGAATCGCACGAAACAAGTATGTCATATAAATAAATAAACAATATGTTTTATGTGCGTCCGATAGAACCCCAATACCCGGATCGTTCAAATTTGAACTACAAACTCAATTTCTATGTTTCTCAGTTGTACAACTGATTTTCTATTTTATTATGTAACATCAATTATTAAGTAAATTTAATTAAGAATATGCAGTTTTATAAGCATATAACATTTTCAAATACATGCTATGTAATGAAAAATATTAAAATTATAACACATTTTTATAACAAGATTTTCACAAATTTTAAGTGAGTCCAAAATAAAGTCAGTTCTATTTAACATAGAATCAGTGCTATTGAAAGTAATTAACATTTAGAGACATACATAAAGATTTATATTACAGTTAGAAAATTGTATAAATAATAAAGCAATAAGCAACGTAAAATAAGAAAATGATAATGTGATTTGTTTTATGGAATTTTAAACAAATTAAAAATAATCAGTATATAAGTTTCTACTTATTTAATTTTAAACAAAATTTTCTTATTTTCCATGTTAATCGAAATATTATTTCAATTAAAATTTGGGTCTACTTATTGTACTACTGAGATAAGTTATATATAAATTTGAATTAATTTAAGTTAAATATTTCGATACTAATTTAACATCTGGTTAAAGCTTTAATCCAGAAGTCTTTGGCTAATAATGTTAACATTGCATTGAAAAAACGAGGGCTTGATGTAAATTATAATTTAATAGAAGAAAGGCATGCACATATGGTTTTAAGTAGTTGCATCGATTCTTATAACCTATGATCTGTTTAATAAAAATATATTTGCAATTTGTGAATATAATATTGGAATGTAAGAAAGATAATTAATAAACGAATCTTACATCGAAATTAGTTTTTGTACATCAACATTACTATTAAACTAAGTGTATTCAGATTTTTTTTTAGTTTTCGAAACAAAACAATAAAATTTTTATATAATAAAGTTGTTTATCTCTATAATTATTGTCATTTGACCTCATATGTGTTAGTAGCATGCACAATCAGGCATTAGTGTTGTAGTATTTTAAAAAGTGCCAAACCACACTCTAGTAAGCTATAAAGTTAGTAATATGAGGTCATTATGTTGAAATTTCCTATGTAGATTTTTTAAACTTGAATGAAAGGCATAATCAACTACTTATGTTAACAAATTTAAATAATAAATTAGTGCTTCACAAAACATATGTGATAGGAGACAGATTTCCTATTTTTAATTAACAAAAGTCAGTTAAAACTAATATTTACAATTATCAGTAGTTTTGTAATTATACAATATATATTAAGATATTATGCTGTTACTATTTACATATGTAGGTACCTTTCAACCTGCGATACATATAAACTTTTTGTATTACAAGTTAAACACTGTAAAATTCAAAAATAAATACACACATATTCAGTTTCTGATAAAGCCTTTAGGATTTTTCTCTTTTTATATCAATGTGTAGGCTGTATAGTGAATAATTTTAAAAGTAATATTATGGAAACATCAAATCTAAATGCTTTGTGAAAAGTAAAATTGATTCAAGAAAGTATATTTTCCAGACTGTGCCTTTCATAAGCCGTACTTATGTTAAATATTATTTCATTTTGCTTTTACCAATACCGACTTCTTTTATCGATATTATATTTCCTAGGGTAGATGATTTTAATTAATTATTTTAAATGTACTATATGCTTTATAACACATATACAGAACTAAATTCATTTATTGACTTTTTAATATTTCAAAACTAAAGGTGTCGAAATAATCTTGTAATCACTTTCAGTCCCACTTCACTTGAAAGTATTGTTGTTATAGAAGATTCACTTACCCTATCTAAGAACTTTTACATCTTATCCAGCATCCATCTTATCCGAAATTAAAGGTTATGTATTTCATTAGTAAGGAAAGATGTCCTGAAGGTGCTTAAATTTTTGATAAATATTTTCCTCAGTAATATATTGATTCGTATGTTTTAAAAATACTCTCAAATCAATTTCTTTGTTTGATTCCATTATCACACTTTATTAATGCATTTCATTGAGTCCTGAGTACTGTCAGTATGTAAAACGTTTATTAATTTAATGTGACCCCTTCATTAAAGTTCTCTAGGGTTAATTTCTGCCATAAAAGAAGTATCAATCTATCTCAAATGACTGATACTAAGTCCCCAACTTTTATGAGAAAAAGCCATGACACATTAGACATTATAACATATCACTTTAAACAACTATTTATCAGTGATATGGTGACCCATATCACCAAGGCCAGTCCATCCCAAATTAGTTCTGAATACCTGTGTATTGATTTATCAAAATTTATGTACATTTGACTTTTCTTGTAACATTATTATATTACTACAGTTCTAACTTCTGTCCATCATGAGAAAACATCCATGCAGTCATTTAACACAACACTAGTCACTATTTCACTCTTCAAGTCCGGTATCAGACTTCCCCGAGCCTCATCTCGGGTAGCGGAGAGAGTCTAGTGGAGGGTGTAGCTGATGGCGTCTTGGGGCTCTTGTGGTCGGACTGCGGCGGCGTGGGCGGGTAGACGTGCTGCGGCCCGGAGTCCTGGCTGCTGCTCTGTTCTAACATCAGCTCGTACACTTTATCCTGGAAATGAATTATGTTATTCATTATTGTTAATCATTTTATGGCGAATAGTGGATTACTATTTGTATATATTTTGGAATTTGGAAATTCCAAAGAGGAAGGTTCAGCTTTGAATGACTTCGTGAACATTTAAAAAAAAATGTCATTTTATATTATACATGATATTTGATTGAATAGAGTCAACAATAAATGGGACATGTTATTACATGAGCAATCATTTACTAGTGACAACAATTCATCATTGTAACATTTAGCATCAGTGTATAGGATATATGTAGATAGGTGGAAGTCAGTATCACAATTTGTGATTTAGCAGTTTTATGGGTTACTATAGTTTTTTTTTAATGTCAGAGCGGGCAACTTAGCTGGTGGTTAGCCAGATGGTAATCTATCACCACCGCCCATGAACATTCGCAGAGGTGTACCTCTGCCAATGCACTGACCGCTTTGAAAGATACTGGATAAGAACTGATGACTGGAAATAAGGAATAGATTGGGGAGAGTGAGGAAAAAGGCCTCTCTGGTTTTCAGTTCACCATTTATTCCTGTCCATT
>NC_052111.1:8290633-8337486 GCF_012273895.1 Zerene cesonia | reverse complement strand
TGGGGTGTGGGGTGTGGGGGGATACTCACGAACATGTCAAGCGTGACGTTGTGCGCCTGGATGCGGTGGCTCTCGTCGAGGTTGAGGTCGGGGCAGATGAGGTGCAGGCCGGCGGCGCGCTGCACGTGCTCGCCGTCCGCGCCGCGCACCACGCGCACGCCGCCCGCGCCGCGCACCACGCGCGCGAACGGCTGCAGCCACGCGTAGCTGGCCGACAGCGCCTCCCAGCTGTAGCCTGCGGGACATCTTCCTTTCATATTGTCGAACATGGAATTTTTTGCGCGATATACCCAGATGTGGGGTTATAAGGCGTAGCTGTTAACCCCGCCGTTGATGGCGAACGATGGCCACCGTTGGGTCTTAGTGAGTAGGGTTTCATTGCGAGTGTTGGAGGGACGCGGCGCACAAGCTTTAAAGAATTAGGAAAATTACAATCGAATTGATAAACTTCAGACTTCTGACGATCTTTTTCAAGTCGGTTAAAAAAATAGCAGCAAAAAGAAGCCACTCACCCGAAACCCGCACAGCCAGGTCCTTGCTGAAGGCGTGCGCAATGGCGGCGGCGGCGACCGCGCTATACGCGAAGTGGTTCACGTCCACGTGCAGCACCGCCAGGTCCACCAGCTGGCCGCACACCACGAACTCCAGCGACGAGTACTGCGGGAACACGAACGTGTAGCCCCGCAGAGCGTTCGCCCCCACGTCCCGCTCGCCGAGCAGCCGCCGCTTGGCGCTCCGACCCTCGCTCGCAAGCTGCATGTAGATGTTCAGCCAGCTGTTGATGGTGATCGGCGTTATGCTCCACGACAGCACCTTCAGGATGAGCTGCTCTTCGAGGAGGATCTCGTCGGTGGTGCACGCGCCGTCGGTCACGTACGCGAACTCGCCGATCTTCGGCGGGTACACCTCTTCCACTTTTGCCGCGATGAAGAGGCATGTTATGCCTAGAAATTACGTTATTTAAATTACGTTTGTTACACAAAGAAAGGCATATGCACGTCGTAGTAACCTTATATAATACTACGTCAAAAGACAAAAAAATAAAACAGGATGACTACGTTTATTTCTTGGCAGTCAGATAACAAACATATCACCACACTTTCTTAATATACACAGCATTTCGGGCATTCACGGTCAAAAGTTAGTACATATGTGAAGTTCCTCACCGATTAGCTGCAAACAGCCCTTCTGCACGTCGTCAGTGTTGGACAGGTAACGATCCACGTAGTCCACGGTCAGGTGGAACGTTTCTCTGTGCAGTTTGTACACTTCACATACCTACAGAGTAACAAGAAAAAGGTTTCATTCATCTATAATATAACTAGCTTTTTATATGTGAACGAAGGAATTGTTTCCTGAAGATATCTCAAGCCTTAAAGGTTACGTTATTGGTGTCTAGATTGTAAAATTAATCTTGTACAATATCAAACCTTAGTGTACAATCATGTACAAATTAAGAAATTATTGACTTTTTAACGGATTTTAAACGCGATTTATTCATTATATTACACCAGTACGTACTGGAAAATGCAATATAACGAATAAATCGCGTTTAAAATCCGTTAAAATGTCTTTAATTTCTAAATGTATAAAAGTCGCGTAAAATCAAACACAAGAAAATACTGTACAAATTAAACTAAAAGTACAACCCAACTAAACTAGCTGGGTAACTTATTTATTAGAGCAATTCACTGCTTTTTGAGATGCGGTCATACTGACCAGCTAATTATCTTTTTAGTCAGTTACTGTAATTGAGATCGTATTTAAAATACAAATGTATTAACATAGTTATAATGTAGCCTATAAACATGAAAGTACGATACATAAAACCAAGAATTTAAGACGTAAACCTATCAAAATTTTTGTATAAGTTTAAAAAGTATTTGCTACGACGTCTCGGCTACGCTGCTACAATCGTAGCTCGCACTGCCATCGACGAAAATAGGCCACAAAAACATTGTTATTTTATAACTTAGCTATTTAAAACGGTTAGTTGTAAAAAACTAGCACCGAGATAGAGTTGTATATTTATACCGATAAAGGAAACCACACATTTGTCCGCTCACACGCTTTCGAATAACCGCGATTTCACACTTGTATTTAATTCAGTTTCTAGTCTTTCTGAAGTTTATAATGAAATATTATGAAGTTCATTTGATACCTTCAAAAAAGGAAGAGGTTAAAAATTCGGCTATTTTTTAAATTTGTTGGTTATATTAGTTATTTGTATTTATATAAATGGATATTAATTTAGAGTATGCAGACATTTAATTGAAATTTGGTTAGGTAAAAATTCAATCTTATGATAATATTAATGAGAAAGAGAGTTTGTTTGTCTTTATTTTACGTCACAATTAGGCGATTTTATGATAAGATTTGTAGATAGAATACTAGTGATATAGGATTATGTACCGCGGTGAAACATCTCATCCCCCAAAGGAATTTACTATGACTGAGAAAGCAGTAGTCTCGCAAATCTGGTTTTATATAAAAAATCATACATGTAACACATACACATACAACATACATGTGGAATAGAAATAATAAAGAAAGAATAGCGAAAAAACTCTCTAGTACACTATAGAAACATTTGGACTACAGATATTACATCAGAAACCGTCGCTCTAAGAAACAAAGCGTCGATACCTTTATAAAAGATAATTTTAAGATCTACATTTTAATCTGAGGTAACGTATGATGAAATATATTTCGGAGAAAATAATTTTTTTTTTTCATATATGAAAACTATCACGATATTTCATTTTTAATTAAACTTGATTTACTTTTGTCTGTTGACCGGACTATAATTATTTTCGTATATAAATATAATTGAGGTTCGCAAGTTCCTGTGTTGTTGTCTATCTGAATCAAAATAAATGATGGCTTTGTCTATATATATTAAATTTCAGCGTTGTTATTTGTTACTTCTCTTTAAATACTAAAGAGAAATTATTTAATATTTAAATGTTTAAAACAAGTTTACTTTAATTCGACATGAGCATTATTTTTATCGACGAAGTGTTGCCGATTTATTTTGATAGTGGCAGGTAATCCATAAATAACGCCAAGGCCAAATGTTATATGTTTAAAGCACTGAAGCAATTGGCGACATTTACCAAATATTTTAATTATAAACGATAGCTAATAGCTAACTGCGTATGGTATGGGAAAATATATCGAATAACGAAACTTTTTAAAATGGTCCCTCGAGTAGTGTTTTATAAAATAACTAGCGGTCTACCCAGGGTTCGCCCGTGGTACATATATAGCCTATGTGTGAAGTGAAGATGCACCTTTCTAATTGTGAAGGTGGTCCAGAAGGTATTGTTTGTATACATTACAAACACACATACAAAAATACAAATGTTTCCTCTTTATAATATTTGTGTCATAGATAAATAAGCTTAGATAAACATATAATATACTATAGTGACGTTCGAATGAGTGAAAATTACTAAAGTTAGTACTCATACATATTTATAAACAACTAGCTGCGCTCCGCGGTTTCACCCGCGTAAGACCGAATCCCGTAGGAATGTCGGGATAAAAAGTTGCCTATATGTTATTCTAGTTGTCCAGCTGTCTACGTACCAAATTTCATTGCAATCGGTTAAGCAGTTTTTGCGTGAAAGAGCAACAAACATACACACATCGTTACACACTTTCGCATTTATAATATTAAGTAGATTAGTAGATAGATAGGATAGAGGGATATTACATGTTAAGTGTCTTTCATTGCATTATGTATGTCCTTTTAATAAAAAGTATTTACAGATCTTTAATTAAATAAATTTGTTGGTTAGTTAGTGGTTTTTGTTCGTGGCCAGTTACTATTTAGCTGTGATTTTTTAAAATATGAAACGCGACAAAATGACAAATAAGAAAACAGAAATACATAAACCGAATAATTCATCGCACACAATATGTCCCAATACGTTACCGTTTTCAAGTGTAACCGAAGGGAATCTAAAATTTATTCAAATTGAGGGGCCCGCCGGTAGCGGCGGGAGGCGAGATTTTCATATAGCACATTTAGTGGTCGCCTCACTTGAAAGTATTATATTGTTTCGACTCGAAATGCGTTTACATATCAACCCTTGCTTCTGCCACCCCATTGTTATGAACCGGATGAAAGTTGCCACGCAAGGTGGCGGCCGTAATCGGTTGCGATAGTTGATTGTTAACTAAAATTACACCTATTCGGTATGACGGTAAAATTGTAGATAAACAAAGATTATACTCGTACATTGTTTATTATCTTTCGATTATGTAGATCGTATAAAAAACATAAAATATACAAAAATATATTATTATGGAAAAATTATATATGCTATCCTATGTCATCTGTATCTTGTGAGAAGGGTTAACACCCTGTGTACGCTAAGGTTCGGGAAACTGCTTATAAAATAAGTACATATTAGCGTTATTATGTACCGACGTTTCTTCTAATTCCAAACTTAAGCTAAACACAAATAGCTTAATGTTTCCTTATTTCTCCTAGTGTGTGAAAATATTTATACACTTGACACCTGTATCATTCGTGGTCGATAAAGCGTGTGTTATGATTGAGTCTGATTTCTTATTTGATGCTTAGAAAATCTACACGAATACGAAGCTTTGTTTAATAGCAAATAAAACTAAATTTATGACATATTCCAATAATTTTAAAAGTTTTTTTCTATCTTTCCTTTTTTTCTTCCTATACCAGAAACATCACAACATCTCAACTCAGCAGTATAGATAAATTACAGACGAACGTTGCAAGGTGTATTTTCTTTTTTTTTATATTTTTATGAAAGGAGGCAACCGGAACAGTCGCGTTTCATTGTTATGCCTTACAAAATGCTTATACTATTACCATAACAAAAACAATAAACATATTACTAATAACACGATACAGAAATTTCATCCGTGTACAAATATATCTGCGGGATACTTTCAATAACCACACAAAATATATTCTATGGCTCTGCCCCGGTAATAATCTATTATAATTGAAATAACATAAACTTTCCTATCTTTTAAGATGTATCACTGCACATGATGTGCAGGGATATTTTTATTTCGTTAAAATCGCTTGAGCTTAGGAGTCCATCGCGAAAAAACAAGTTTATACGTAATTTATATACATTAAGATTTTGCATCGAAATTCGTACAGTAAACAAACACTTATTACATAATATTGAATGTAATCATTCTTGGAAAAGGATAAACAGATGTAGGTTCCGTTAAACTGAGAACCATGTAAACAAAATAGTCTACTTACTATTACATAGAAGCAGAGTATGTACTTAAATGTAGAAATCTACATTGTTGTTGTATAAAATTTAATCTAATGTAATAACAAATCATCAGCAGTACGATTGCTAATATGTAATTACTAATAATCCGTCGTTTCTAATGAGGACATTATAATGAATACTTAAAGCATTGCAATGCATATTTCACTTACGAGGTTGATCTTAATCCGTATTTGCTAAGCTAGCATACGGAGTCATGTCAAAACATCATCAATATTAGCACCAAATTTGAAGTAGGTACGTTTCTTGATAATTAATGACGCAGTTATTGCCACCATAAAAATATATCTGGTATAACATTTCACGTTATCGCCTTATTAAATAAAACTTTTGCGGACAACCTTTTTTAATCTTGTCTTAGTGGGATTCTTTTCGCAGCTTACTAATATTATAAACGCAAAAGTTTGTGAGTATGGATGGATGTTTGTTACTCTTTCACGTAAATACTATTGAATGGATTTTAATGAAACTTTACTATAATAGCTTATACATCAGAATAAGACATGTGCTATGCTTGCGCGGCGCAGCTAGTTCATTAATATGAATGAATTCAGAATTTAATCCATAATTTCGCACATGTCTTCATCAAGAAACTATTTTCATTAACAAACTTCGTCTTAATTATTGACTATTAACGAACCGCGTTTAATCCGTTTCGAATATTCACTCCTAAACTATCTTCTAACAAAAAATATTTGTACGCTCATTTTAAAATGCGATATTTTTTAATTCGAGAGGTCAACAGCGAACCGCACGTTTGCGAACGGTCAAGAGTAAAGCGAGGCGATGATGCAGCAATAATCGTTAACTCATTTCTCTGCGATAAATTACGTCACAAGAAATTGTTCAAGCAGATGAAATAGAAATAAAAGATTGCAAATAGGTACAATGGCATACGTAAAACCATCTTGTGCTTGAGGTCATTGAACGCCGCAAAAAGGGGTCATCGCTCGCTCGGTGTCCTACAATTATTGCATGAAACCGTCCCAAAATTTATTTTACAACGTCTCCTTTATATTCTATTGTCTTATAAAGGGTGCTACGGGGTCCTAGTGGCGTGCTAGATCCGGTTATCGAGATACCGCTCTATTGCTACACTATTTATTCTTGTATTTTTGGCATAAATGAATACGATTTGGCCTTGAAAAAGAGCATTTTAAGAGGTTTTCAAAAACACCCAATGTGTTCTAATATATCTATAGTGGTTTAATATATGGATTAGAAAACAATGCGTTTCATGCATTTACGAAATGCTTTCAAGCTCTCTTATGCATTTTCGTGACCGAGAACACATTCCTTCGGCATTCAAATACTTATTTTTAAATTGAAGCAAAATTGAATTGAAGTATGAGATAATTCGAAAATTTCTATTACAAAATCAAAAGTTCCAGGTATATCTGTGATCAAATTTATTCGCGCCAAAATAATATTGCTTTGAAAAAGTACTTGCAATAATTGTACAGAAATGCTAAGAAACCACTTTCGTCGGAATAAGCGTCACGTAAATAAGTTTTTCTATTTTCAGAGCTATTAATAAAATGAACTGTGTGACGAGTGCTGGAGTTTTTTTTTATCGGTAGGACACCCACCTGAGTTTTCATAGATAAGAACCTATTATAACAGGAAAGACTAAGACGTTCAATGAAAAAAATGTAATACGTTAATCGTTAAAGATGTAATATTATGAAAATAAAAATCCCGATTGCTAACTTTTTAGTTTTTTTATACCTCGAATCTGATATCGATATTGCTAGGATTAAAAAAGAATCAAGTTCCTTTTTTAATTTACGCGCACCATTTTATTAATTTATATGGTCCTACTACAATTCTGATGAAACAACACCCCATATATCAAAATCCGCCTAGG
Organism: Zerene cesonia; assembly: GCF_012273895.1. Lineage (NCBI taxonomy): Eukaryota > Metazoa > Arthropoda > Insecta > Lepidoptera > Pieridae > Zerene > Zerene cesonia. The sequence continues at coordinate 8,330,319 of NC_052111.1, read as the reverse complement.
AGTTTGGGTTTTAAGATATCCCAAAGAAATGGATATACATAGACACATACATACATACAAACGCACGAAAAACATTACCCTCATTCCGTTACAGTCGGGTAATTAAAAAGTTGGGTATTGGTATTTGATTTATAATGTTTCACATATGTACTTGCAGCACTTGTAATGTATGACTTACCTTATCATTTCTGGGTAAAGCAGCATGAAAAATGATATTTGTATAATCAAAATCTTAATGATAATAAAGTATATTTTTTTATTTTCACATATAGATCTAGTATCTAATATATCTATAAGATAATCATTTTACAGTTTTAATTCATCATGAATCAAGTTGAATGTTTCTTACAAAACATCTGTCATAAAATAATCAAAATCAGTTGTTGTTTTTATAAAAATTCCTTCTATAGGAAATAGTCATTTCCAACAACATATTAATATTGATTATAACATGTCTTTTCCCATAAAACATACTATACTATATACTACATAATATATAATTAATGTTTCTTTCTTTCCTGCTTAATAACAAAAACACATTTAAACAAATAAACAAAATTCATACCTCATTCAACCAATCCAGTAAAATGGCTCTCATTCTCGGCTGCAAATTGGGATGATTGTCAAACATATTGGGATTCTTCTTCATGCTGGATAATGCATCACATTCACACATACTCCTCCATACATCAGCCGGGTCGGCCCAGGACAGCCCTGGCAGGGGACACTTACGTTTGGGGGGCGAAGGACATTGGGTCTTGGCAGTGCTGAAATGTCATTATGTGATTAGCAAAATATATGGATAAGTAAAGTACATTGTGTGTGTTAAATACAAGTTTCAATATTTAATGAAGTGATAAAGTTTAGACTCAGTCTATTACAATTTAGGTATTTTAATTCCATGGTAAAGCACTTGATGAGAATAAGTGCCAAGTGTTATCATCAGGTTCTTATATAGGTCATTGCATTATCAAACATCTTAAATTACAGTTATACACTGTTACTAATATGTTATCTACTATAATTAGACATTTTTGCTACATTCATTGATATATCAAGATACAGTTATTTAAATGTCTCATGTTATTGTTAAACATATGATTGCTGGAAAAATAGTGGAGTAAATACCTTGGCCTTTTGTTGGAGTGTGGAGTAGAGTCACCTCTCGCCACATTTTCCAAGGGACTAAGGACACAGTTTGGTAGCTCGGGTATACTCGGTGGGCTTAGAAAACTATCAGCACTATAATCTATGTCTGTGTAAACACTCTTGGGTTGTTCACTGTTTGTGTACACTTCATCATCACTGGAGCAAGATGATGATTCAACTACTACATTATGAGCTGCCTGATCATTTAATTCTTCTTCTAATTTTTGTGAAATCTTTGCTGGGGGCATATTCTCAACCTATAATGAAATCAAACATTTACTAAAGTGTATTCCCAATACATAAACATGAGAGAGTTTTATATACCTCATCATCTGTAGAGTTTCTCTTCCTCTTCAGATTCAATCTCTTATCACCGGCTTCACAGGAGGAACTGCAAGTATTTCTGATAAGTAAACAATGCATATCAAGGTCAAAAAGTGCACAAATATAGTCAGGTTTACATACCCTGCCTGAGCCATTGTAGAGGGCGATTTTTGGAACTGGAAATGCTTCCACTGCGTAAAAAATATCGTATATTATTTATGTAAAATAGCATATAAAGTCATAATAAGAACATCTTGAAATAATAGGTCAAAAATTACCGCATGTCATCATCAAATTAAAAATAGGGTTATGTCAGTTGACAACCGAAATTGAGGACATAGCGCTAATTATTATTGAACTATACTATACTACGCATATATCAGAAAAACCAATTACCTAAAAAATCCACGAAATCACAAAAAAAAGTAGAGCTCTACGAGGGTGTACGGGCAGCGTGCCCCCTGCAGGTTGGCGGGAGAATTTTTTTCAAGGGTCATTTAAATGCATATTTACGATTAAAATATAATATTTTTTGTGTTTTATAGTCACTACGATACTTGATTGTAAATTTAAGATCACCAAAATGTGAAATCTTATGAATCAGCTGGCGTAAAAAATGCCACGAATCCGTCACAATCGCGCGCGAAATCCTCCCGTCAGCGCCATTAGACACGTCGCTAGCTTGGGTTTCTGTAGCCATCCACTTATGGAAATTGATAAAAATAGAACGTACATGACAATATCTGATCATAAGAGTACCTACTAGTAATTCAATACCATCTAAATACGCAGATTTACACCAAGAATTGGGCAAATGTATCAGGCGTAATTGGCTTGATATATCGCCCGCCTCAGATTTATAACCTAATTATGCATCAAAGGCTAAAAATTTTCTCTCTTTTTTTGCACTTAATGATAAACTATACCCTCACGATTCTAATTCTCATGTAATAACATACCTGGTCATTCACAAATTGTATGTAATTCCATAAACTAAGATTTCCTTGTGCACTACTCTTGATGCCAATACTTATTACACAAAATCACTTCTTAATATATAGTATTTCGACACTTTAACTAAACTAAGACAAAATATTTGAAGTAATGATGGATAAAATTCAACTTCTCATACTAAATTCCTACTTTTAAGCTTTCCACGGATCAATAACGCCCGGCTTTCCGCGCGAAAATGTCGCGGTAAAACTTTGGAGTTCTACAAGCTAACCGTTACCTAACTTCATGTTTGTTTCTTCTGAAAATTTATGTCAAGAATAGGACGTTCCGTTTTATGAAACTTACATCCGTTAAATGTTTTCTGAAAATAGTAATCAAATAGTTAATATATTTTTAAGTAAAATTATTTGAGCAATTTTAATAAAATTGAAAAGCAAGGTTTTCAAATAGATAACAAATGCTACAAACAATTCAGTTAAAAATTACTTTGTGACGATTAATTTTTATTTGATGTGTATAATTTGTGTGCTTCCGTGTAAACGTTGAAATATTTCTTTATTTATGATATTTTAAATGCAAACATTCTTACAAAATATAATTTACTGCTTACAACTCCGTGTAATGAAAAATAATTCTACAGCCAAATAAAGTTTTGTGATTGGTCAATCAACGTGATTGGCAATAGTGTTGACTGCTTGGTTAAATTTTGTTTTGTTCTTATGTTGGCTGTACTGTTAAAACTATCTTCACGTCTATGCACAGCTGGGCACCAGCTGATAGAAAATTAAGTCAGGAAAAGTCGATACCTATAAGCTTTATAGCGTAAAGGTTCTGATTATGAACTATTATTAAATTGTAGTGGTTATCATTATAAAATATTTTATATTGATAAGTGAATTCTAAAACGATATAAATTATAATGACTGCTCATAATTTGGCCGTAAAGCTTTGCGGTGTCTTACAATCACAAAGTGATGAAGGTATATTAATGTTTCAATGTTTACCTGATCTCTTTTTTACATAAGAAAACTTTATTTTAGTTATTAATGACTTTAAACACAAAATTCCAGAAGTAACAGCCCGTGAGTGGCGTCTAGTGGGCCAAGAACAGGATGGGTCACAAATTTTGACATGGATTTCGACACGCCAAAGCAACGACGTATTAAATATAGGCGTCTATACGAATAAGTCTAAAAGTTTGAAGACTTTATATACCTTTGAAGAGAAATTAAACATTATACAGGCTTCCGTAAACTCGTCTCATAGTCTAGTTGTTTATGTGGTCAAAGACATTCCTGCTGATGCAAACGATGAGCCCATCTATCGACCATATCTAGTTGCGATCCTTCCAGATAAGGTAACTGGACCTGAAGAGGTAGAAGAACAATCAACGAAACAAATTATGGTGCAATATGTGTATGGAAAGAGCAATAAGTACAGTCCTGGTATCAGAAATGATAGATTCATATTATTCAAACATTTGGAATGTGAGTTTTAAAATTTTTATATGCAATAATATCTATATCTATCGCTATATATATATTATCCATATCTTTTTTGGGTAAGATTCAATTATAGTGATGTTCTAAAGTAGCAAAGATTCTTCTTTTTTAAGGTATTAAAATATATAGAACACCTATGTTTCTAAATGAATGTGATGATGGCACCGAGAAGTGGGGTTTTGATGGTATTTATCCAGAGCCAGAGACTATAGTTCATGTCTTTTCTTGGGCACAGTGGGATTGTGTCAATCAAGTAAGTATAAAAATATATTAATTTTATTGGCATTATTAACTTCAGCATACTCAACATGGCCAACAACATCATGATGTAAAAATATACTATAACATTTAAATGTAAACACTTAACAAATTTATTGAAAAAAACAAAAAAAAATTAAATAGAACAATGACTGTTTTCTTTTTTTACCACGGCATTTATTATCAATTAATAAAATCTAATTAGGTTTTCTTCCAACATATGTTTTAAAATTTCTATGCAACTATGAAATGCAGGCTTGATTAGTTATGTAATATGTTTATATTATGTATTTGAATTCTAGCAGTGCATCAATTCTTGATCATATTTAAATGTTAACTGCTTATAATAACACATAAGCAAATTATATCTAGCATAGTGAAGATATTATAGGTTTTTTATTATATTAATATTTTTATAGTAAGTTTGAAGATGGCAAAAGTTGTTATTCTGGAAGGCAATCAATTAATTAACTACCAACATTGTCTTCTTAACGACCTTATTTTCTACTAATTGTATGCTTCCTGGAAATAATTAAATTATGAGAATTGTATTTATGTTTACATCTTATGTCATGTAGTCAGTCATTAATATTAAAAGAGGAAACAAAAATTACATGAGAGTAAAGGAATTATTGTGCTAAAAAAGCTATTAATACTTCTTAATGTCTTGTTTGAACAGTTGAACGGAATTTTGTGTTATAAACAAGATAGTGTTGCTCACTAAATTACAATGTGTTTCCAGAGTTTGACAGAAATATTTTTATCTGTAATCTATTTATTCGTAGGTAAAGAGAGATACAGTATAAAAAATTCAGGGCAAAATTGTGTATAATATTTAAGTTTAATTTTTAGTTTTATAGCATTGAAATGCTTTATAAATTAGAAATTTTGAAAGAATAGAAAAAATTTCTTATATTTAAGTTGTTGATATATCATCATTAAGAGGTCATTAGCTATTTAGTGGCTCATTAGGGAATTTTTCTAATTATAATATAATATGTTCAAGTACCCATATCCTACTAATATTATAAACGCGAAAAATCTATAAGAATATATGAATGTGTGTTTATTAGCCTTTCACGCAATAACCACTGATCGGAATTTGGTGATAGTATGCAGTGATGTAGCTCATGTACTAAAGTAACACATAAGTTATAGAAATGCTTGCGTTTGCTCGGTCTCTATTGTCTGGTTCGTCCGTGAAATCGCGCAAATAGGAGTTATCCGTTTATAAATATCTCCTAAATAAATCCTCTCTTATTTTTAAATATCTTTTCTGTTTATAGGTACTATTTTACATCCATTATCGAGCACCAACTCAAAGTTTTGCTGAAGACGAAGAAGAGAAATCTCCAACCGAACTGACTCCAACTCTATCTGCTTTACAGTTTCACGCCGATCTGCCACATGAGACTGTGGTAAGATGAATATAATGAATTTGTTTTGCAATTTTTTTTAAAGCACATAATTTTGCATACAAAAATGGAGTAGGATTCGAACTTAACCCACATCGCTTGTTTCTTCAATATGATTTTTTTTTTGGGACAAAGTTGGCGTATATAAAAATGTAATAATCCTTTGGTTGTAATCGACCAGCATAGCCCATAAATACACACAATAGTATTCGTATGCTATTTGTCGCTGATCTTCTATGGAGATGTGGTACTTTCCCGGTCCAGGCTGGACCAATTCGTACCGAAGCCTGTTCGACTCCAATTAAAAAATTTTTGATTTGTGTTATGCTTTATTAGATACAAATTCTACCCAAGTTCGCTATGAGTAGTCATGTAAGTGGACTGAGTTTTTAATGTATTAAACATCTCAATTTTGTATACTCTATTGTATTATGTTCGTCATAGACAATATGCACTTAGGACAAGCCACCCATATGCGCATAAATTTTGCGTATACGCCCCTCGTCACTCAATAGTAGATCGAATTGCAAATGTTGCTTCCCTGCATAAGGTGTAAGTGACCAAAGTTTGAGTTATATTTGTATTGGCGAAGTCCAAAATTATTAAGAAAGGTTATAGATATTACTGAGTCTGGAGAGGCCCATGGAAGTGTGAATTACCATGCCTTTAAACAGAGTGGATGTAAATTTCGTAGATTTTTCTAGTTGATATTAAAATCTGAGGCAGACGGTATACATTTGAATCCTTTATACAGTGAGATGAGTAGACGATGTCATTCACGTTTCGTGATAAATGATGCGTTATAATAAAAAATGGGAGCGTTAGAATCATCTCCATATATTATGCTGATTGTGGTGTTCGGTGGATGTTTATACTTCAGTTCTCAGTTCTTGCGGGTTCTGTAGTATGGATGTAGTAGGAAGCATCATGTAGATTTAGAAGTCAGGTGAAAGTCTCAAGTCAGCGGAGCCTAAGTAATAACAAACCTTATTCAAATATAACGGTTCCACATTGATAGTTTATAATCTATACCAATATTATGAAGCTTAAGAGTTTGTTTGTTTATTTGTTTGTTTGTTTGTTTGAACGCACTAATCTCAGGGACTAATGGTCCGATTTGAAAAATTATTTATTTATTGTTAGATGGCCCATTTATCGAGGAAGGCTCTATAGCTTATTAGCGTAAAGCAAATGTACCACAGGCGAAGCCGGGGCGGACCGCTAGTTTACGATAAAGTGATGCATTAAATGAAAACAGTTTGTTACGGATCAAAATTTGTCGATAGTTTACAATTTTGGGGGAATCTTGTCCACGTGATCAGAATCTAACGGTGATTACAACTTTACGCTGCATGGATGGCTCTTTTATATATTTAATGGCGACTAAATGTTTAAAATTACATAATACTAGCTGTTCGCCCCGGTTTCACCCGTGGTACATAAATAGCTTATGTCAGTCAGTGTAATTGCTGCTTTCCAATAGTGAAAGAATTTTTGTTATCGGTCCAGCCGTTCACGCGTGGTGGCGTGACCAAGGAAAATAGGAATTCATTTTTACGATAGATAAAAGCTCTACGTAGGTAGTTAGTGTAATAATTAGTGGGTTTACTGTATAATATAGTGACACCGAAAAATATAAGTCATGATTTATAAACATTGGTTATTTGTTTAATTGATTAGTTAATTTGGATATTTGATTAACGATATTCTTTATGACGTACCACACGTATACTAAAGTGCCACCTATAAAAATATTGATTTAATATCAGATGACATCATTTATGCGAAAAATCATTTGAAGGTCGATTAAACCTTACGATTCACTTATGTAATAATTTTACTTGTATATATCCTAATTCTATAGGTATATTCATACCTACAGAAGATTCTTTAGGTATGATTATACCTACAGAATTGGGAATTACCTACTAAAAATATGATTAAGTTGAAAGTTTGTTTGTTTGGATGTTTGAACGTCAATGACACCGAAACGAGTAATGAAAATTTAGTATACAGAATACAGATAGGATATGAATAGACTTGGGTGATAGGATACTGTTTTATGATTGTATGTTCCGTTAGGATACAACAGGAATCTTGAGATCCGGGCGAAGCCGGGACGAGTATGAAATAAAACAATTCAGTCTTAGCAATCCGCTGACAAACTTGATCTTACTAAATCGAGTACTTATATATACCTAATGATAAAACTACCCTACACAAGTAGTAAAAATTATTAACTGTTAACACAAGACAAATATTTTTTCATGTAAGACTCTAAAAATATATCCTCTTCATTGTGTTTCCATTGCTAATATTTCGGACAGCGTGATTTATCTGATCCTATTTGAGAGATTATGGCATGATGATGAGTTCACCTGCGCCTGCGCCTCCCATTGACCTCGCCATGATATTTTATACAATCCAACTTCCAAAATATATGATAATATAATCGTGGGTGAGAATTCTTATTAATCTGTTGTGTATTATGATATGTGCTGTTTTTGTTGTATTTTCGTCTCGGAGTTATTCCTCTGAAGTCAACCTTTTCTTCTCTTTTCCAATCTTTTCTTTGGAGCATTTTCTTACATAGATAATTGTTGATTACAATAGAAGATACTAACTGCCGAAAAATAATGTTGCCAATCCTATCCTACTAATATTTCTACTATTCCTATTCCTACTAATATTATAAATGCCTAAGATTGTAAGGATGTGTGTATGTTTGTTGCTCTGTCACGCAAAAACTACTGAACCGATTGCAATGAAATTTGGTACATAGATAGCTAGACAACTGGAATAACATATGGGTAGCTTTTTATTCCGATATTCCTACGGGATACGGACTTACGCGAGTGAAAGTATTTTCATAAGGGACGGATTCTAGAATTTTTGTCAATTATAGAAAGCATATGACAAAACGTTAGTTTGTTGAAATACAGGTATTAATTTATTATGTGGCACAAAACACAAAAGTATAGTATATGTTATGTTATGTATTAGATATTGATAATATGCAAAATGCAATTCAGAAAATATATATAGCGCAAAAAGCGCTTTGAATGTGATTTTTTTCTAATATAAGCGTGGTATATCTTTTATGCTGCAGATTTTTTTATAAATATTATTCAGACACAATGCTTATCCAGACTGTAATCTATCTCTGTACCAAATTTTATAAAGCTACGATAAACTGTTTTCGCGTGAAACAGACAAACATACTTCCATTCATCTTGGAAATTTTCGCGTGTATAATATTAGTAGGATGATTAATTATAAAACAAATCTGACCATTAACACCCCTACCAGCTAAACATTCCGCTGTCTCTCCCGCACATGCCCGGAGCGCACGGCGCGGCGTCAGCCTGCGGCTCCTACGAAGACGACCCCGTGCCCCTGCGGGTGCACGACTGCAGTCTCGACCTGTACATTATCTGCGACCATCGAGGGATGCTGTGCGTTTGCCACCATTATCTTTACAAGGTAAGAGGGTAGGGTTTGCGTGGAAAATTGACCTGAATAAATATAATGCTAATGGAACGTCTTCGCTTGGCTACACTTCGGTGATTAGGTTATGAATACGCCATTTTAAACTGTAAGATTTCGTTGATATAATTTTTAAAGTAGCATTAAAATATCATCTGATAATGATCGGATATTTCTAAATGTCGCTATATTTAAATATATTGTCTGAGATTATTGTAATTATCGGTATTTTTCGATATTTTATTGAGAGCAATGAATTCATTAGCTACAGAAAAACATAATTGGTTAAGCAATAAAGTATAAATGTAATAAATCATTGATGAACTTAATAAATAAAAAAAAACTAGCTAAAAATGGTTTTTAAGTTATACCTAAATAAATTACTATAAATGGTAAAATATCCACCCTTAATAAAATAATGTCAAACTCAAACATTTATTTATTCAATTAGATTTCTTATAGAAGCACTTTTGAAGCGTCATAACATAGTTAATAGTTTCAACATTTACCACCGGTTCGAAAGGCACTATCTACAGAGAAAAGCCGACAAGAAACGCTGTAGTTGCTCTTTTAAAATAATATTTTTCAATTTTGCATTTAATTCTACATAATATGTAATCAATGTGTACATATAAAAATGAAGCTACTGTTGTATTCTTTCCAGCCTCTAGATGATTCCACTAGTTCTCTAGTGCTAGATGACGTGGATCTGAAAGACTCCGGCGTCAACTTTGCATACTCGGTGACGCTCCTGCACCACGGTTGCGTGGTGCACAATGTGGTGCCTGACCTGCCCTGGTCTTTGGCCAAGTCTTTACGACCTTCGTATACGCTTTATGCGGGTAAGTAAATAATCTTGTAATAGGTTGTACTGATGTGTGGTATTTCTTAAGGAAATGCCTATTTGATAAGTTTATAACCAATTAAATATAGTATTCCACACAATTATTTAGATACGTACATTTATCAACGACTTCCTGTCTCACGCAACACCATCACAATTCAAAATTAAAATTGTAGCAACATTTTTCATTAGGAAAATATGAATTTTCTTTTCAAAGTAGTAGTTCCCGAGAGGAGCGTGTTCAACCAACCAAACAAAGTTATTTTGTAGTATTACTATAGATACGAAAACAAATTTTTTCACAGAAAACCACCTGCTCGTACATATACCAATGCTGTTCACGCACCTAATTGACGTAAGTCCGCACCACGAGCCGTGCTGCCACATCGTGATGCCCACAGAGAGCACCGAGAGTGGGCCCAGCCTCGCCCCACTGGTGGGCTGGGGGGCCCACACCATGGTGGACCTAAATACATTGGACGTGGTCACTATGAACGTAGCGGAGAAGGACCTGGCTGCTACCTTCAAAAGTGATACAGTTGTGGAGAATAGACTGGGTGTTCTGCATTATCTGGTGCAGCACGAGGGTAATATGGATTTGGCGGAAGATGTAAGTATAGATAAATAAACAGTGAGGAAATGTGGTTTAATGAGATGATAATATATATAGATACTCGTTAGTAATAAAATAAATTTGATATTGTCAGTTTGCACGAATTTTGAATTGTTTAATGTGGTGGATTAATGAACTACATATGTATTAATATGTAAGAGACATTTTTTATTCACAGTCCGTATTGAATCCGTATTGGACGGATAGTCAAAAAAAAGTAGCAAAAACTAAATCACTTAAACAATTCTCCAGCTGATATCATGGCTGTGCCTGAACCAAAACGACGGCCTGGGCGGTCTGCAGAAAGTGATGCAGGAGTACCTGGTCGGCACCACGTACGCGGTGACGCGCCGCTCGCTGCCCGCCTCCGCCCTCAGCCTCATGAACTGGCTGCCCTTCACGCTGCACCTGAAGTTCACCGATGTTAAGGTAAGGGGGGGGGGGGTTTGTATTAAATTGTTGATGCAGGGACAGATGTACAGGGAAAAATAAAAATATAAAGCTCATAGTTTCTTAATGGTGATAAGTCGAACAATTAATATTTAATAAAACTACATAAAATAATTTAAAATACGTAGCTTGCTGAAGTGCGAATACATAATAGGGTGAAAACTCACCTCTCCTCATTTCCTACTAAAGTGGTCGGTGGGTCGGTTGTGTCGCTGGCGTAATTAGTAACGATCGTGCGTCAGGCGGGCGCGGTGTCGGTGTCGGTGAGCCAGGCGGCGCTGTGGCGCAGCGCGGTGGCGGCCGTGGTGCTGTCGCCGCGCCAGCGCGTGAGCCAGTTCGCGGAGGACGCGTGGACGCGCCTGTGGGCCGCGCTGTGCGCGCTCGCCGCGCCGCGCGCCCGCCTGCGCCCCGCGCAGGTGCTGGAGCGCCTGCGCGTCAGCCTGCACTGCTACCAGGTGAGCGCCCGGTATGCCGATGCTCCAAGGGTTTTCGTGTGAGAGGGTATGTCTCGCGTACTGGAGAACGTACCACACACCCACGGGAGAATATGTGTTTGCGTGCGATAAGTGGGGGGGGGGCCCTTTCCTCGCAGTCCCCAGTTCATTTCTCTATTCCCATCGATAATCCTTTCCTCATCCCTCATCCGTTCAAATTGCCCTACATTTGCAAAGGTCGTTCTTCTGTAGATTTTATAGTGGTGGTCGCTTACCACCAGGCGACGCACCAATTCGGTTGTGTATGTATATACAAATATAACCGCTCGGCACAGCCGGAGGCGCTGTCGCGCAGCAGCACGCCGATGTCGCCGACGGCGGCCCCGCTGGCGCCGCGCCGCGCCTCGCTGGCGGCGCAGGACGCCTTCCCCTTCCCCGAGCTCGACGTGTGCACGGCCAGCAAGCAGGAGCACATCATAGCCGCTGTGAGTTCAACCCTTTTAACTTGTCACGTCACAATACTTTAACTTTTGTATCGGGGTGATTTGATGGTCCTGTATATTGGAATGTTTCTTGTGTGAAAGTGTGGGTGAATTTTAAAATTGAAAGTGTGAATGTGAACTGTGAATATACAATGTGACTCTCTAACATTGCATCATATCTGGCTACATTTTTGGGCTCCTTTTATTGCATTCCTATACTATACATCGAATATAAAATAGGATGCCGCGGCAGGTATGTAATTTAAAAAAAAATGTTATAATAACGTACTTAATATTTTCATAAAATTGATATTTGCAAAGCTAAGATTAACAAAGAGGTTCCATTTTTAAAATCGAAATTTAGAACTTACGAGCCGTAAGCGTACACCTGATGCGGGAAAGTAACAACGGCAGCGCTGGAGCGCTCGAAAGCGGCGTCCACGCGCTCGCGACGCGCTGGGCCGCAGCGCAGCTGGACGCGTCTAGAGCGCTCTGCCGTGCAGCGCTGAAAGCGGCGGCCGCGGTGCCGCTGCCGCACCAGCCGCGCGGTTTCGCATACGTGTATGATTATTGTGTGATCTGTTGTTTTGGGTTTCCATTTTCATTTGAGTCGTGTTTTTGTTTTTGGTCGCTTGGTTTTATTATTGGTTTTTTGGTTTGCTAATGTTTTTTTTTGTTTCAGTTCACAGTTGTTGTTCATATTCATTTTGTTCGGTTTTGATTTTGTTCACGGTGTGCGTGTGCGTGTTTCTTTTTGATTTTGTTTTGTTTGCTAATATTAGCGTAAAACAATTCTACATAGTGTCTGTAATATAATATCACATTTCACAAGTATCCATATCAGATTGAAAAAAAAAAATATTATTATAATAACTTCAAATTATTGTTCCTTCTGTACAAGTGTCTTCATTTCGTGTTATTGTTTTAACAAAGTGTTAATGTTTAAAGTAATAATCATTTGTATATTTGCTAAAAACAATAATACCTCTACATCGGAACACTTTTTTTTTATTCGCTACAAAGTTTGATAATGACTTCCCTTCCGTATAGAGATGAAATGGAGCCTAGTCACGCGTTGGTCCTCTTCAAGCTCCTGGAACAGTACTACGTGTCGACGGACTCGCTCGCGTTCCCGCTGCCGCAGGGCTTCAGCTCGTTCTTCACGTACCTCGGCTACCGGACTCTGCGGTTCCACGCGTTCGCGCAGTACGTGCATCGGAACGTGTTCGAGCTGCAGATTGACGTGCTGAAGGCTATTATTGCCAGTGAGTATAATAATATGTTTATTTAGTAGGCGTGTATGGCTGATAATTTTAATTTACTTGATAATCTGGATAAGTTTTTATTGATTTAAAAATCATATTGATATGTGTGTTAGCGTCATTTCACGCATCTAACTGATTCATTATACCTAATTAAATTTTGCTCTAGCAGTTATGAAAAGTGAGATCTGTACCTTAACTGACATATATTCAGATATAACAGAATATTAAACCCGACAATATGTTTTCTATTTTTTTTTTGTATTTCTTTATTATTTTTTTAAACATATATTCACATAATTGCATAGGCAAAGACGACGACAGCACGCGCACCGTGAACAACAAGCTGCGTTTGATCCAGCTGGTGGGCGAGGGGCGGGGGCGGCGCGCGCTCGCCGCGTGGCCGCACAGAGCGGCGCTCGTGCTGCGCGCGCGCGACCACGCCGCCGCGCTGCTCAGCGGCGTGACCGCGCCCGCGCGGGACCACCACCCGCACCGCCCTGTCAAGGACACGGGTGAGTTCGCCCGGATGCTCATGCGTTCCAGACATTCACAGAGAATTTTTTTTTTATTGGATACATGGATCTCACAACTTTTTTTCAATAATAGAACTGTGTTGCGAAACTTGTTTTTTGTTTTCAAGTATTGTTTTTATTTTACAGGTATTGCAGCACTTCCGTCGGGTGAACGTCTGTCTCCGTTGGATACATTTTTGGATCTCCTCACAGCCAAAGCGAGCCTCAACGAGTTGGACTTTAATCTTATCATAGAGGCCACTTTAGCGTCTGTGCAGCAAGATGTCGCTGTATAGATTAGCAATATTTTTTGAAGTGAAACTTCTTTAGAATCGTTGTGATTTCAAACCTGATGCAACGGAAAAACGACAGGTAAGAGACACAAATTCAAAAATGTGTAGAATGAAGCCGGCAAAGAATGAGACAGAAATATACATACTATTTTATATATATTCTTCTCATTCTTTTGTCGATTTACTGATGTTTCACTTCTATCATGTGTGAATCGCACACACACCTTTTTATTTTTAAACTCTGTATTTTCATTCTATTAAAAAATAAACGATCTATGGATTACTTGTTTTCCGCCCGCATATTCAAAGGACAGTGGTAGACAGTGGGAGGAAAAAGTAGAAGTTTCCATTTCCGGGATAAATTATTTGTCTTTTCTCGATTCTTTAATTATCTCTATCAATTTTAATCTAAATCAGTTCAGTGGTTGAGGCAGAAAGACGGAGTAACTTTCGCATTTATAATAGTAGTTGGTATTTTACTTAATATGAAGACATTCCTATTATTGTTACTTGTCTGAAAAGGTATTGTTTATTGTTTTTATAATACAAAAGTTACTTTATGGTTTTTTTGTTTTTTTAGTGTGCAATATCTATCTGTTATCTATGTTTTTAAAGCCAAAAATGTGTATTCGATTGAAAAAAAAAGGAATTTTGTAATTTTCGGTACTTACTTCAAAGTATATAAGGCGGTCGTTTAATAATAATTAGGATATTGATCTCTTTTAAAATATCTATAGGAAATAAGTAAGATATTTTCTTCATTATAAAAGCATTTTATTCAGTCAGAATTTAACCTATTTCATATTTATTAAATATTTTGACAAAACAAATAGGATTTAGTGGTATAATATGCACTTTGCTTCTTTCTGCAGAGTAAGTGTGATACCAGTTTCCACTAAATTAACTCTTTAGTTTTTTTTTCAATTCCAGGTACCAAAATTAAAATTAACAAGTATTATTGTAGATCTTTATGTAGCATGCTAACTGTTATGTATTTATGGAGACTTAGGCATTAATTGATATGATGGTACATATTATTTTTAAGAAACGTTAGTTTTTGACTCGTCAAAGTATCAGTTTTGTAGTGTATAGAGCGAAAAGGTAAATGTCTTTTTTTTGAGTTTCAACAAAGTGTTGTACGCGCAAGATTTTGTATTGCGTGATTAGTTCTAGGCTAATTTCATTTTAACTTTACTAAATAAAAAGTTAGGATCAACGTCAATCATATATTATCTATAAGCAGTTTGTGTCAGCACAAATAATTAATTCTCTAAGACGTTTATAATATTAGAAATAAGTTGTATAATTTAAGTCTTCAAAACATTCCATTGTATGTGCAATATTATTTAGGAAATAAAGTATTAGTACTGTGTCATTGTCTAATTTGATTGATTTCTTATTGATCTGCTTCAATAAACCTCTTTTTATTTTGACGAAAATTAACAACAGTGATGGGAAAATATCCCAACCATTTAATTATGATTTTGCTCTACTTTTTCAGCAATTTTAATAGGAAATAAAATGTACAGGATATAAGTCACAAAATATTTTTTATTGCTAAATAAAATTTAGTTATAAAATGGGTTATATGTAACCCAATGTGCCCTCTTTTGTTCCTGATCACTTTTATGAGAAGTAAATAATGATTTGTACACTTCACTAGTCTGTGGGTCTTTGGCTATACTGTAATCTTTCTTTGCCTTCTTATATGATGGGTCTTCCTGCAAACCATTTGCAAATGCTCTTTTGGTGGACCCAAAATGACCTCTGGCTTGTTTGTTTGGGTTGAATTTTGGTAATGATAGAGGTATAGTTTCTGTTTCTTTTTTAACTTGACTACTACCAGGTTTGCAGTCTTCACTTTTAACTTCACTACTGCATGGTTCAGGTTCCTTTGTTTCAGATGTGGAAGCTTCAGAAGGTTCTGACTTGATTTCTATCTTATCAGCTTTGGATTTCTTAGACTTTCTACTGGAAACCCGCACGGCCATTTTTTCTTTTAGCTTCTCAATGTCTTCATCCATTCCATTAAGGACCACAACATCGTTTTCTGTGAAGGGTTGCTGGCACTGTAAAATTAGTTAACATTGTTTATACAAAATTGAACTGCAATCTTATATATAAAATTCTCGTGTCACACTGTTAGTCTCTATACTCCACCGAAACGGCTTGACCGATTCCTCTGAAATTTGGTAAGCATATTGGGTAGGTCTGAGAATCGGCTAACATCTATTTTTCATACCACTAAACGATAAGAGTAAGGCAGAACAGCGTTTGCCGGGTGCAGCTAGTATAACTATAAATCTTTTACTTCTTTTATTCTTTTCATCATTTCAACTATTCAAGAAGGGGTTGAAACATGAAACAAATAACATATGTCAAAACTTACCATATGGCAGAGGTTCTGTCGCACTTCTTTCAATGCTCTCTCAGCGAGAACACAGCCACAACTCCACAGGAAAATAAAACGGAATTTTCCAGTCATTTCCAGACCACTAATGGGGCAAATATAAGGTGCACTGCCTTCACCAACGGCTCCATCTGTATGTTCTGTTTTCTTGTATGCAGGATTCTTTGTTAGTTTCAAGTCTTTAATGTCCTGTAATCATAAATTTTCATAATTTGAGGCTATATACAGTATACCAAATGTACAAACAGAGTGGTAAAATTATATCTCATATGTAATGACAATCACTAAACAACCTGAAGTGAGTCATAATGTCAAAAATAACTCCATAATTGAAATTGGCTTAATGAAATATAATTAGACATTATCATATAGTTTACTTGATCTGTGGTGATAAATAAATGCATAAGGTTAAGGTACAAGTGGAGATTTATAATAAATAATTAGAAATATTACTTATGTTACATCAATATGCAGTTTTTGTCACATACAAAAGGTCTGCAATATTACCTTTAGGTTCTTAATATGGTTGATGGATTCTGGCTTGGATTCTTTATCTAGTAAAGCTTCTAAAACTGAGCTTTTGCTGTACAAACGTCCAAGGCCACAGGCAACGACGGGCTCTTGTAGGGGTTGTTGAGATAAAGCACAGTTACGCCATTTGAATGAACGTTCAGCATCTTTATCTTTCTGAAAACGAAATAAACTATATTAATACGTGTCATAAGCAATGTAAATAGTATTAAACAACATTTACAAATGTGGTTACCTGTTCTGGTTTCTTTTTTAATCTAACAAGTTCATCACGACGGGGAATCGTACCACCATCACAACCCATTGTTCAAGTATTAAATTGAAAAAAGGAGACGAAATTGCTTATGTTAGAAATAATATGTAGTAACTCCAATGTGTAATAATTAGAAAATATGTAATTACAAATTAAATACTATATTTTCACAATAACGAAGCAGTAAATAGTAGCGTCAACTTGACATTTGATTAATTCTTTGACTGCCACAGACTACAGTCCATAGATGCTATCACACTTTTAGAATTTATTGCTGAATTTTTTTTGGGATTCACAATTAAGGAAAAAAATTATCTCCAATAAATCTAGATGGCTAGGTGTAGACAGATAATTATTTTATATAATACCTTTCTTTTCCTAGAGATTTGACAATATCATCATTTTGGACCGTAGATTATGCACTTAATATGTTGTGGAAGAATTTTTTATGCCATAAGCGGGCAACTGAGCTGATGGTTCGTCCGATGGTAAGCGATCACCACCACTCATGAACATTTATTCATACCAGAGGTTGTGCCTCTGCGAATGCGCAGCCCGTTTACAAGGGAAAAAAAGGATAAGGAAAGCATTGACGACTAAAACTAGGAAACTGACGTCCGTTTTTATTAACTACGGAATTTGACAACGTTCTATGATCTCACAACATATTTAGTTTTAGACTTTTTATGTATATATAAATTATCATCAACGTATTTTTAAACTGTATTCATCGTTCATGTAAAACACTAATATTTTTATTGATTATACACTAATATTAACGTATCTAGAGCACGAGAAATAAAATTAAAAAATCAAAACTGTCAAGGTCACATGGTAACTGTCAAATCCGGTGGTGTATCTATTCGATACACTAATACCTGTTTTATTTAGAAATAGAAACTAGTAATTAGAAAATTGTAATATTAAGTTTCGATTTTTTATAAAATAAGTTATAAAAGATACAAAACATGCCATCCGAAGATAATGATCGAGTTCCAGAAAATGGTTCTGAATGTAATAGCATGAATAATGAAAATAGTATGGACAGCACAGTAGGTTCTGATACAAATATTAATTCTATAAAGAAGACAAGAAAACGGGGGATTATTTATCTTTCTACTATACCTCCTTACATGAACGTTGCAAAAATTAGAGAAATATTTAGCGTATTTGGCGAAGTTGGTAGGATTTACTTACAATCCAGTGCCAGTGAGTATTTTGAGGTTATGAGACATGTTTTTTATTAGTTTTTTAATTATATGTTATATCTTCTTATATAATTTGAAAAATACTTTAGGGACATACAAATTGTTTATTTCTTTTTTAGAAATGAATTACATAAACATGATATATCAATATGTGGTACCATGCAATTTGAAATAACTTGTTATTCCATTGTTTCTAGAACCTGGAGAAAAACGAAAACGTGTTCCCAATCAGTTCACAGAAGGCTGGGTGGAATTTAAAAAGAAAAAGATAGCAAAGGCTGTTGCGGCGAATTTGAACAATACTAAAATAGGTACAAGAAAAAAGTCCCGCTATTATGATATGATATGGAACATAAAGTACATTCCAAGATTCAAGTGGATTCATTTAAGTGAGAGACTGGCTTACGAGAAGGCGGCAATGAAACAGAGGCTAAGAGCGGAAATATCACAGGCTAAGAAAGAAGCACACTACTTACAGAGTAATGTTGAAAAGAGTAAGAAAATGAAGAAGAGAAAAGCTGCTGAAAATAATTCAATGGAATAAATTTGTCAAAAACTACTGAACTGATTCAGGGAATAAAAACAACAATATTTCAAGAGAAGATTTCCGAAAAATTTGGAACTTCCTACATTCAGACTTTCTTTGTTTGTAAATATAATAAAACAAATAAGAGAACAATTTAATTTTATTTATTAAGCCAAAAGATTCTAATCTATGGTAAAAAACATAAACATTTTTTAATTTAATAAACACCTTAATATGTGTGCTTCATGGAAAGATCAAAGTATTTTCTGCTTTAATTTACTCTGCCGCTAATGATTTCCTCCACTCTCATCCTTTGCTTCATAGTGAGTGGGTCAGGAGTTAGTTTGTTTATGTAGCGCCTCGGTGGGATCTTATGGGAGAGAATACCTTGAGAGAATTCTCTGTGAACCCTCACACCATCCAAAGCATTTGATTGAAGCTTCTCAAAACTATGTAGTTCTCTCATAAATTGCTTGCGTTGTGCAACTTTTGCCCAATGATATCGATGACGGCAAATAACACGACTAAAAATATATTCACGATTCATCACAGATACTACATAATACATATACAACAGTACTATGCATTACCATAGTATTTGAAAATAAGTTTTTTATTTCTATTTCATCAACAAATAATTCAAGCTTTTGAAGCATCCCTTATATGGGTTATATTAAAAGATAAGGCAAACGATAAATTATTAAAAATGCGAAATGTACAAAACAAATTTCAAATTCAAAACGCAAAATTTTACGAAGTGAAAGAGCAAAAAACACTCACTAATCCACGCCTAGTTTTGAATAGCTCGGATAAATGCTGACATCTGAGCGAGCTAATTCTGGAAATCCAGGGTAAAGAGGCACTTTGCGCTTCTGTTCTTCTGGAGGTTTCTCTTCATTATGAGCCATTGGGATTAATTATATAAGAAATACAAAATATCTTTTTATTAAATTGATAACACTGTTGCTATGGAAACATTATCATACCTATTGCATTATGAGATCATGTCATAGATATTATGATGCAAAATTATAGAATTTAAATTGTAAAAAGGATTTTATGTTTTTTTCAATGATAGTGCATTAAGTACAGCTTGGAGAAGTATAGAAAAGGAGAAGCATGATTAGATCATCTTATGCGTATTATAAAGTAAAATAGAGAATATTACTTTCCTTGTGTACAATAGTATTTTGCACGCATAGTAGAAAGAAAAACTCACGAGAAGTTTCGTCGAGGTAAATAGGTAGCCTATAACTCCATCTAGACATAAAAATCATAGGTACAATGAAATCTCTGTTGAGACGTGAAAGAAGAAAAACATATTACATTCGCATTTATTATATAAGTTGGGATATCTTGCATGCTTGCTTTCTGTTCTGGAACTATCTATTTAGAATTTATTTTTAATTTATCAATAAACAGTGTGTTCTCGAGAATCCTGTTTGCCTATATGTGACGATTTACGATACGACGGTTTACGATATTAATTATTATGCGATATATACAATGTATATGAAGCATATTTGAAGATCACAAAAATAAAACAACAGCTATAAATTAACAGTTTATTCATACATCAATAATAGCAATATAACTACTTTCAGAGCTTTTTGCCCAAACATTAAACACTGATCATGGTGTACTTATTGCATGGATCCATTAGTTTCTATAAATTATTAAATATTTACAGTTGTTCAAGAACTAGCTGTAACCGCCGCAATTCTACTCTTGCATACACAGTCATTAAATTCACTTACAAGCACTGAACACAAGAGCGATTTGTCGGGATTTGTACTGTAGCATTCAAGTACCTAAAACATAATAAATATTTTCATTTTGTTTTATCTTATAACTTCATTCATAGTTGATGTTTGCTTTTTTAATTGACTTCAATATGGAGTCTGTTTGTGTGAAGGAGCAGGAGCCATTGCAATGCTGTTTTCCTGGTGAATGCTATATATTCAGCTTTCTATGTCAAAAATTATTGAACCGATTTTGATAAAACTTGCACTGGTCGTTGACTTGGACCTTAACCAACACAATTAAAACGAAAATCCAACTTACAAATAATCTAATTTATGCAATTTGGCAATGTTTAGAAGTTGTTATAGATTACTATATCCAAAAATAGTGTAAATTAGATAATGTTACATACACAAATCAATTTGATAACCTCGTTTTTATTTAGTTTATCAAAAATGACTGTTGGCTTTAAAAGAAAAATCATATGTAAATTATGAAAAATTTGGAATGTTCCACATGGATATTTCTAGAATACAGCTCTGAAAATGTAGAACTTTGTACTGTTGTTTATTTGGTCATCTCATACAAAATTATATTATATATTAGTAATTGATATGATACTTTTATGCCTATTTCACATGAGTCCAAATGATTTATTAATTAAATACAAATAAATACCTTCGCTTTTTCTTCCTGGCACGGAGGCAGTTTATTAGCAATTTTATCAGCTTGAACCAATTCAAATAGCTCATTTGCTTCCTTCAATGTCTTTTGATACTCAACAATCATGCCACTGTTAATTTTTTCATGTGCTCGTTTTAAATTTTCAATCCGACGAGCCCAATATGCCTCTTCTGCGGCTGCTTCTTGCCTCTTACTGGAATCATACATTGGGGGTGGAGGGGCATACTGCGGGGGCGGTTGGGATGCTGGCTCAGGTTGCTGAAACGTTTACGAATGTTCAGTTCATAAATGCATTCAAACCAATTTATGTTACCTATATAATGTTATTGAATAGTTAACATAAATTATAAAATATTAATAAATCATAGTCTGTTATCAATTCAATTCACTGATTTTGTTATTCATGGATTAGATTATTACGATAAACATTCATGTGTTTTTTCATAGCCGTGTTCAAAAATATGAATTATTCCTTAAATCACCGTGGATTTTAACCTCTTTCCGTAAGATCACGAGATGGTGAAATTTGCTATTCTCAATTCTACCACAATGATATGATAATATTTATATTAATAAATTTAAATGTGCGATATTGGAAAATAATTTTCGTTTTGTATATTACACTTGACATTGATTTAAATTATGTAATTCACTAAAATATTTACTTTTGCGGATAATTGAGCTTGTATTCGATCTAACGCTTCTTGAGACACTTGTATAGCATTTTCGTTATCTACACTCAATTTTCGAGTACTTTGCGAGCCTCCCATAATTAAAAAAAGCAAAAATTTCGGATAAATAATCGGCAAATCGCGTCAAAAAGACATTATTGACACGGAATTAGGGATGAAGGATATATTTTTGACACTTCTGTTTCTGTCTTGATTTATAAACCATGTAATGTTGTCTATGGCTTAAGGGATACTCACACGTAACCATTTTAAGGATAACGAATATTTTGAAAGTAATTACATTTAACAATTGTCAACAACAATTATTAATAATTTGTATTTAAGTTACATAATTATAGAGCCACAAGTGAATTATAGACATTAATTAATTTTGTGTATGTCATTGCAGTACTTCCATTATATAATAGATGGCGTTGTATACACAATTAAACATTTACTTCTACTAATATTATAAATGCAAAATTTTGTGAGGATGTGTATGTGTATGTTTGTTGCTCTTTCACGCAAAAACTACTGAACCGATTGCAATGAAATTTCATACGTAACAGCTGGGCAACTGTACTGACTGAATAACATTACTTTACATAACTGAATAACATTTTATCCCGATATTCCTATGGAATACAGACCTACGCGGGTGAAACCGCGGGACGCAGTTAGTATAATATAATATCAAAACAGAAATTGAGACCTACAAATATGTATAGATAGGTCTACATAATATGTAATCAATATAGCATTAGAAAATACATATGTACAATGAAACGTATTATGTAACTATATTACATGTAAAATAATGAATAATGTAGAAATTACGTCGATTTATTCCTTGTTATTTTTTGTCCAATACTTTATCCGCACTGTCCTACTTATGCTTTTTTAACGCGCTAAAGCTTAAGGTTTTAAAA
The DNA here is from genome assembly GCF_012273895.1 of Zerene cesonia. Taxonomy (NCBI): domain Eukaryota; kingdom Metazoa; phylum Arthropoda; class Insecta; order Lepidoptera; family Pieridae; genus Zerene; species Zerene cesonia. Next base: position 8,307,383 of record NC_052111.1, on the reverse strand, counting down.
TTACATAACACGTGTATGAAGCATATGTCTAATTCAAGTAGGTAATTTAATGATAATCTTTTATATTATAACAGCATTTTAAATAAATGTTTTCCTTCCAATTTTTGATATGGGATATATACTGCCCCCTGGCTACGTGCATGATTTGCCATGAAAACTTTAACACCCTGTTTTACGAGCATTTCATAATGGAATGAATTATATTGAGTCTTCAAAAAGACTCGCTGTATTTCAATAACATAATAAAACAACTTAAAGTCATGTTTTATTATTTTATTTCAATCAAATTAGCACATATCCTGAAGTGTAATATACACTTTTATATTTTTTACCATTTGAAATACAAATACAGTATCCCCAAAGAAATACACATTACAATATTCCGATTGATTAAATTAAAGATCCGTTATAGTATGGAAATTACATAAATAAATATCATACCAAAGATATTACATTTCATAAATATTGACCTTATCAAAACGCATTGCTTATGCGATAAGTTCCGTTCTAAATTGACAAAATTAAAGTTAAATTTTGGCAAATCGAATGCGAAGCACGTGAAGGGTTTAAGCGGGGGACGGGCGTCGCTACAAAAACTGACCACAATGGGGTTTAGCATAACCGGTCCGGTCGGTCGCAGCCTCCCGCTATCATCTTGCCAGACTTTCTTCTGTCTGATCGGTGTGCGTTCCAGCTAGCGTTTTGTACTTATGTTATACTTTTGGAGGGAAAATATTTGGTGTGACTTGGTGTTTCAGAGAAGCATGACAAGTGGACATAAATGAGTAAATTACGTACTTAATGTGGGTTTTGAAATTAAAATGATTCATTACAAATAAAAACTGTAGGGTCAGATAGCAAAAAGGGACAAAACTTTAAATTCTATAAAATTTTACAAATGGATAGTTTATCTTCGTTTTATAAAATTGCCATCTTGGGTCATATATAAAATATATCTAATATTGAAACATATTTATATATAAATTAATACTTATAGGTATAATTACTTAATATGGGTTGAAATTATTATAATATATGGTGTGGATTGTATCTGGAAATAAAAATAGATAAAAAGTGAGTAAAGACAAAAAAAGAAATGTATTATTTTAATCTCTTTCATGTTTTACTCGCATTCAATGTTACATATGCATGGTAATATTGAATGCGAGTAAAACACAAAATTATTCTGTAATATTTATAAAATTGTATCTGTTTATGTTTCAAAGCAATTTTATTAAAGTACTTTATAAAAAATGAATACAATATCCTTTCATAAAAGAAATGCATTTTATTGGCGAGCTGGATCGGGCATACAGCACCCATAGCCCGAGCCATTGCCGAGCAAACTCGATACTGTCAATGTAGAGTCATTATATACTGGCCAGGCGATATTGATACTTAAAATAATCGGCTCAAGAGCTGTTTTTATATGGCACGATTGCGGAAATTCGACTAGATATCGTTAACGAAACAATTATTCATTCGATTAACATGGCGTGTCCCTGTTTAGTGAGTTAGTTAAACATCAGTAGTTAACACTGAAATTAAACTTTTTATTATATTAGTAAGCGATTCATTCGCAAAAAATTTTCATTGCGAATGTTGGAATATTGCTACGTGGTATAAATGATAATGTTTTAAATATTGAAAAATAACTAGTAAGTATTTTAATATATAAAGTTTTTCGCAAGAACAACAACAGAAGTAAATTACTTTTGTTCAATCAAATTATATTATCGTAAATGCCCTAACATTTAGATGTAAAGTGCAAACGACATATTATGGAGGAAACAAAAAAAGAAATCACAAATATGATAATTTTGTCCATTAATTGTATAAAAATTCATACAATTAATTGACTTATTATATCAATAGGTTTAGACGTCGTGGTAAATACTTTTATTTATCTTGTTTCAAAATTTCTCATTTATAAAGCATTTCAATGCTATAAAACTAAAAATTATAGTTTTACTTAGCCAACAGAATAGACTGTACAGAATATATTGACGTATTATATATTTAATATTATGTTACAGTCTAAAATTTTACTAACATCCGGAGACCCCTTTATACCCAAAATAGCTATCAATTTTGCTAATAATACCGTATTATCGTAGACATAGAATAGCCTAAACGGTTAACTATTCCTAGAGCCACCACAGCTACGGATTACTAAATAGTTAAGCCTAAGCTTCTTACTATTAGATGCCAAGAACTTCATAATACATATTGACTATCTCTCCCCCCAGTTTATCTTTAAGACAAAGACTTTTAGCTTCTATTGTTAAATTCAGAATAAATCACCTCTGATTATATTAGAAGTTCGTCCTGGCTTTACCTGCGTTGATAAGCAATGATTAGCAGTAAACTATTTAATTTCCAAGTAACAGAATAAGGATGAAATGTAATGTATATGTGGCTCACTAATAATTTATCTATCTGTCTAAGAAATTAAAAAAAAGGAAATCCGTAAATGATTTACGGAGGTTATTTGGGACAAACATGCCAAAAAGTTATTTACAATATAGGTATACTTAATAGAATAATAAATCAGCATACATTCAGATACACATACATCACTAAGTTAATCTATTTTACGGAATGAAACAAACATTCTGACGCTCATACGAAAATACATTTGCTGTCTGAAGTTTTGATTATATATTTAGCTTTTATATATATCAGTACGAACACATGTGAGTTATGTATTGTATGATAACACAAAATTGCATCAAAAATAAATTTACTGTCTTTATCTATCCGCTTATAATTCTCGGAAAATGCAATTACAGTGAGTAAATTTACTGTCGATATACACAAGGGGCGAGATAAAGCAATTTTGGCGGCGATACACTCAATATTTCACTATAATATGTAATAAAATTAATTTCGTGTTCTCTGCAGGCGTCAGTGGATCACGGCTAATTGCAATTTATGCGAACACCGGTGCAATTTCAAGCGATTTTCATTTAATACCAGTAATTTTCTACGTTCGTGGGACGGTACCTGAGTTAAGCTAGGCAATGCACTGTTCTGTATATCAACTGTTATATCGATGCGATGTCGTTCCTTCCTATAATATTAATATGAATTTATGAAGTTTAGATAGTGATTAAAGAAAATAAACAATACTATATCATTGTATAAACTGCGTATTAACACTAATTTAGTTAAATTAATATAAATGAATATAAAGTTTCAACATTGAACGGTATTGTTAGCACTTATTCGTTGATTATATTTATCTACTTTCTTCTAATCATTATACGTCTTTTAAATATTTAATGTCAATTAAACTTGTGAAGCATCTTTCTTTAATAAATTCTCATACTTTCTTATTCCATAATACTCTTACTAACCTTACTCTGATACTACACAGGTTTTAATATAGTCAAACAATTCCACGAGTAAATAATATGCTATAGGTTTGTTGATGTATTTTATCGAGTAAAATTCATTTCAAAAAATCTTTTAGACGTGTACTAAAACAGTAGGTTTTTAGATAGCAATATTTCGGTCTTAACATGTCCTTTATTAAATTCTCTTTGTCTATTATTGTAAGCCTTTGACCAGCGTGTCATACGCATACAGTTGGTACATACTGTAATAAAGTTTAAAGCAATTTTATTTTTATATTGGAATTATAAAACCTTATTTTATTACCTATGAATCAATTATAATATCCGTGGGAAAATGTTAAATAAAATATGATATAAAGCGTGTGATATATGTACTATTATAAGATATATATTGCGTCTTTTCCTCACAGAACTACAATGTATACCTAGTGAAAAACATTATAAAAAACGTTAATACTAGTCCCTGCAAGTATCTTGATAGATTTATGGCGATATCAGTTCTATTTATGATAGGATAAAAACATCTTTGAAACGTTCATCTGCAGATTTCTTATTATTATTCTCGGCGGGAATCAACAATCGATTTTCTACCTGCTTGCTTTTGGCTTGTCAGTAAACTCATCTTCTCACCCTCTGTCTAAAAAGAAGACATTAAAAAAACACAGCGTGTCTTCAGCGTGCATTTGAAAATAAACCTTATTTGTATGAAAGAAGGTTTATTAGGTGAACGTGAATGGGAAGTTGCTTTTATTTGTCCAAAAAGTAACCAGTCATCGAAATCATCGTGGGGTCCGTTTGGGCACAGGTGCTCGATCAGTAAAAAAGTTTGAAAAAAGATCTGAGATCGCGGCAATTAATGTGTGATGGTATAAAGTTGGATTTAGCGTAAATGGCCCTTACAGATAGTAACGTATTTTGAGATGCGGTGCTCAAACTATTGTTAATCATATTGAAATATTTATGTTAAACAAAACTTTTGGGTGTGTGTAAAAATTTTTGCTTCTTCTATTACAAAAAAAATTCCTCTCAAACAAAATTTTTAAATACAATGATATTTAAGATACCCAAAGGTTAATCACAAGCAACCATTGAAACAATATTTATTTATTTACGCCAAATTATCATAAATAGCATTGTAATAGTTGAAGTCGAGTAACATAACCAATAATATAAACATTTTTACAATCAATGTAGATGAATGTACCACTGTATTTCATTAACAAAAAGAATAACGAAGTTTGTATACAAAACGTAAGTGTTTGAAATAAGATTTGACAATCGCAGGTCATGTTCTGAGTTTTCATTTTTGAGCCTTTTGTATATCATACTATGCATTGATTTTGTAACAGAGTATTTATGTATTTAGTCTTATACATTGTGTATGTTATATATAATAGTATTATTTAGTGTGATGAAAATTTATATGCATATACTCAGATAATGTACAATATTGTTTAAAACGATTTTAAAACAACATATTAAGCATATGAATAAAAAATAAAATTGCATGAGAACGTGACATTTGGCGCCTAATTCTTTAAAACAAAATATTCTTCTGTCACTAGCCTCTGAATGCAAGCAATGTTTTTTTTATAAAGTTTTGTAATAAAATAAAAAAAGTTTTGAATTTCCTGTGTTTAGTGAAACTTTCTAGTGGGATAATGTGTGACTTGGAACCATTAAAAAAAATATATCCACATTCATTCTCTTTTCTCTTATGCTTAAAAGTTGGCAATTCATTAAAAGAGGCATAAGGCCTCACTGTTCATGGGCGGTGCTGGTCGCTTAATATCATCCAATAAACCCCCTTGTCAACTTTCACATAAAAAAAAAATTACCATTACATAACTAACCGTTAAGCTATTATTACTACTACGTATGAATGACAAGAATTGGGATTGAAATAAGTAGTAGTAATTAATATTATGCAGCTAAAAAGAAACACAGAATTACTGCTGCTTACTGTGGGAATAATTTAATTTCTGTAAAATGCGATAATCAATGTTCCCAAATTTTCTATCTAATATTCTTAGCCTGCTGGTAAACGCTAGTGCATATATAATTGTTTCTGTATTACATTGCAGGTGAAGTGAAAAGCAGGTGACGTTAGAATGAAAAGATAATAATGAAAGTATAATAATAATCAGTAAAACCAAACGTCAGCTTGGTTTGGAATTATGGCAATGTAAAATCTTTGAGAGTATTGCTAAGAGAATTTATATAAACCAGGCTAAGACCTTAATTACTCAGAGGTTGGCTGCGGTCCCACAACCATTATTGTGGTCACGACTTAAATACAAGTAAATTAATTTACATGAATTTACTGTTGTTGAAAAGAAATTGTAATTGATAAGATTTTAATACTATTAAAAAATCTCATTGCGTTAAATAAAAGATTATATAAAATATAGAATAATAAATGTAGATGTCATTGTTGTTTACTTTTCTTAAGGTGAATGGTAAAGTACATATATTGTATTTTTCCATGATTCGTCAAGATCGTTGATGTCTTTTATATGAACAGCGCACGCGCATAAAGCAAATCGACATTTCATAACACGAAAGATGAAACGTATTTTTTCAAATGATTTTCCATTGAAATGTTCACATCTCAGTACATATTATAATTAATGTTTATACTATGGATGCCAATAAAAATTTATTTGAAGTGTGCATTAATATTCACTTTTGTCAAAATATGATTCATTGACCATTTAATATTCGACCCATACTGCTTAAATTACATAGTTATAATTGTTGGTGTGTATTAAAATTATGAATGCGTTTTTTATACGTATGAAGGAAATTAATGTACAAAATGTATTTAAAAATATCTATATTTAATAGGAATTAATTTTAAATCCATTTTTATATGTAGATAGAAATTGACGTAACAGACAGCCTCTTGACAAAATCATACACTGATTAGGTGAAATAAGATTTTTTTAACGTTTCAATTTTAAATATTAAGCAATTTAAATTAATAAACACGAATAAAGTGTACGCCGAATGCACATAAAACAATAAAATGATTTTTACAAAACCACATTTCAAACAAATTAATGTGTTTTCGGAAACATTTTTAGTGCTGTTTAAAATTAAGAAAATTATCGATACACCATTAAATTTCGGCTGAGAAATCATTAACGGGTCGACAACCTTCCGTTTGCTGTTACTGTGTTCACAACAAGAGCGATGATGTGCGATATTTTTAAGAAATGTGTGTTTGTTTGTTTAATAAGCACCCAGTCATCGGTGAAATACTGTCGTGTTTATTTTGAAATTATAGTGGTTGGAAGACTTAATTCGATAATTGTCTATGCTTTCTTATGTTTGACGTTTTCTTTTTCGATTGCGTTTATCTATTGGTGGTATGCACTTGATTTGATTTATGTGAATGATTACACAAAAATATTGTTATTAGGGGACTTATTTGAATGTTTTTATTTAATATCAAGACAACGCATAAAGCTAAATAATCATAATGTTAATAACTACTGAACTTATACAAATACAATGAAAGCAAGGGGAAAACAACCAGGGGATATAAGTATGATTATAAGCGAATTTAATAAGTAGATTCAAGTATTTTTAACAAATTACATAAATATATACATCAGAGTGTGTATCTAATACATATTGAAGAGAACATCAAAGACATGCCATTGGCTAGTATAGTATTATGTTATCTGTTCCACTGGCGACTACTGAATTTACTTTTTGCCAATAAAAAGTATGATTGGCCTTTAAAACTCAGTGGTTTTCACACATTCCCACAATAAGCGGGAAAGTTGTAAAAATTCAGCTGAGGTTCCAAGAGTCATAAAGCCTTAATTACCTCACCATTAAATAATGCGTTCAAGGTAAAAATACGAGATAGTCAGAGTGCACTAACCACGTCTTATTTACGGACCGCCGTTTCAGGCTGTGATAAAATTTAACACTTGAATTTACGAGATTTTTACTGCACTGTACCTCGAAGCACTAGATGGCTGATTATATGGTTCAAACCTGTAGGCAAATATAGATTATTTAGAGAAATGTGTGTGGATTAGCAAGTTTTATCAATTAATATTCTGCGCTTCTAGCGCCTATTATACTATAAACCCTCATAGGAGGCTTGTGTCCCAGCAGTGGGAACATATATGGGCTGATGATGATGATGATGATGCTTCTAGCGCTGACTCATATGTGTGAATGTTATAAGGTATGCTAAATGTTTGCGGCCATATTGTTTCATTATTACATATAGATTAAACAAATTTCAATTTCAATTTGTTTAGTTCTCATAAATGTATTCTATTCTATACTTTTCTATTCTCAGCATAGTTACATTGACGACTTATCAGCTATATTCATTTGACACTATTAAAACCTTAGACAATATGCATTCTCTTTTGAATTTTCCATAAAAAATATTTAATAATTTTAGCTTTCTTCGAGAATTGGGTTCATTCAACACGATCACTCAATTCATTGTATATTTGAGGGGACTTGACTCCAAAAGGAATTCATAAAGAAAAATAAGATCAATACAGGGTCATCGGTCCACAAAACACGGGCTACGTGTTGGTACTGGGAACTCAAGCGCATCTCGAGGGCCTCTTCTGATCAGTAAACATCCAATTCTATGACTCATGGTGTGTAAAAAGTAGGAATTTTAAGGCATATTACCTGTATTTCATTTTGAGTCAATACATAAAAATCATAGATTTTGCTATTTTATAAAATTAGTCCTTGAATAGAGTGTTGCAAGTAAAAAAATGAAATATAGCATGTATTTAAGTACAGGCTAGTCTGCTAGATAATAAAAAACTGAATGATATCGCTAGTTTGCGATAAGACCGCAGATTTTCGATTATTTCGATTATATTTGAAGATTGTGATTCTATTAAAGCCTTCTATATCTATCAACCCAACTTAGCAGTATCATTAGTTTTGTTTTAGTAATTGGCAACAAATTCGCTACTACTCATTTAAATATGGACATAAAAATGTTAAAATGTAATGTAGCAATTTCTAGTATTAATTTAAAAATAAAACGAAAGATAAAATAAACCAGAAGCACTTAAATTTTTCTTCAAACTACGTTTTTACATTACTGTATATATCTATGTGTTTCTTTTAAATTCAAACTTAACCTCAAGCATTTATTCGAATAAGTGTCTGAAGTGTTTTTGAATCGTCATAAACAGGTAACATAGTTTTCGAAATAATCGCTTGAATTCAATCACAAACCACTACATTAATAATTGAATTTTATAGCCTTTCAAATAATTGAGACGAGTTTAATCTTGAAAATTACGGGTACGTTCTATCTATGTGATTATTGTGAGAGCCGTTATAGTTTTAAGATACGAAAAGCAATAAAGTTCCGAACGGGAGAATAATAATATCCAATGAAATGGCTAGAATAGATCCAACAATATATATAATCAATTTTCCTCATGGTATATTTCGAATTTTTATAGGTATGAGCTCTTATTGCATTGCCTTTTATGTATCTGTGATTATTTGATATCTGCATGGAGATAGGTTAAAGATGTTTTGTGCTTTTATTCGTTGATTTATGTTTTATGTTTAAGGCCGAAAAAGTTTCTGTACAATATGTGAGATTTGCTAATTATTTATACTACAAGTGTACCATATAACTGTAAAATCGGATGATAAAGATAAAACATATTGCGTGAGATTTGTCAGTAGTTCCGGGAAAGTTTCAGTGGTGTAAGGGCACAGTAAACAGGTATTACCGAATACATTCCCCGTAAGTTTTATTTGCGGCATTACGTGTAACAGTTTATTTGCTTTAAATTAATCCCTTCCGCGGTTTCGTCGAGAAAAAAATAACGACACAAGTCGGCGTGAGTGGACAAAAGCACAGCCATTTCAGTCCGAAAGTTCCAAGCCAACGGAATCTGAAACTTAGCACATAGTCAGCAAGGTGTATAGTCAATTTATTGAAGGTGCTTTTATAATTGCATAGCAACGTGAAGCTGGTGATCATTATTGTCTAAATTCGCAAATAAGAACTTTAACTCTCCGCAATAAGGTTCATACAGATATTGTTTTTAATGAGCTAGCAGGATACCAGTATCGATATTGGTTTGAAAGTCCATGTTTATTCGAAAGTGCGTCTTAGTGCCCACTGTTAAGTGTGGGCTTTTTTTTCGTCGATTGATTGTTTTATTTGGCTTATAAGCGGGTTGAGTCGGGCTGGGTGCAGGAATGCGGTCCAAGATACCCCATAGGCTATAGTATCGAAGGTTGTTAACTTATATATTTCTGTCGTGACCACGTAACGCTTTTGCTTTGGCTTTTTGTTAATAAAATATAGGTTTATTAAGTTATATCAGACGTTTATGTTTAAAATAAACTAGTGTGTCTTCTCTTCGTGTTAATGTATTTAGTTATCGTTTCATATATATGCATAAATAGATTGCAATGGGAAAATGTTTTTAAAATAAGAATGTTAGGAGCTAATGTTACGTCACTTTTGAGGTGATATTAAATAAATGTAATACTGTCGAACTCTGTGATACGAGTTTTGTCTAAGAGAATTTGAGTAAGTTAACGTCTCGACTTTCATATTTCTAGGTTCTTTGTTTTTTCTTCATCATCAACATCATCATCATCATCAGGCTATATATGTTCCCACTGCTGGGACAAAGGCCTCCTATGAGGATTCAGGTGATAATCCACCACGCTGGCCAAATGCGGGTTGGCATTTTTTCTTCAGAGCAATATAATAAGAGAGCCTAACACACTTTTTGTGCTCATAGACTTATAGCATTGCATATTATTCGTGTGCCTTTGTAGGATGAAACTTACATTGAAGTTAAATAACTACAAAAGTATAGACTGTGTACTTTATAAAATAATGACTACAGATTATCAAGATTTTGTATTATACGATTGGTTATACATATTATTTTTCCGAATAAAAAATAAAATCTCAGCCCATCAGTTTTCGTAGTATAACTGATATGTATAAGAGTGATCGGCGCTGCGAGAGGTTTTTTGGCGTTTTGGGGCAGGGTCGATGACCCGGTTAAAGCAATTGACCAATCATATATTCGTCAAGTTATTATTCTTCAAGAGAACTATTAATAATAAATTGTTTATTGAGCATACACATCTATTGGTGACAACGCCGTCACCAGAAATATATGAAATTTTCTTATAGTCTGTTTCCAATTCAGATATATTTTCTCTGATGAAACACAATCCTTTTATAATCGGCACAATCTTTAGTGTTATTTTGTTCCAGCTGCATGTGACAGAGGCTTTCTAGGAGAATCACATGTCGTCAAACGTTTTGTCTCTGGTTTTAAAGCAGATATGATGTGAATAATGTGTACTTAATTAATGTTGTTTCATTCCACCGTCTTACCTCGTACATTCAAAAAGATTGGAGGTTTTATGAAAAAGCCCATACCTAGTGTAATGCAGGCTGTAAAATACATTGAAAAAATGAAAAAAAAAGTTTAGTTTCTTTGATTATTATTATTGATGATCCTTATGTAACAACAAGGTTGTATTTGCTGTTGATCCTCCAAACGATACATAATTTCATAGAATCTGTTTTAAGTTGAAATTTATAACTCATATAAATCGAATCAACGTATATTCTGTCCCTCTCTACATATCCCTATCTCGCTCTTAAGCTTAACACCAATTTTATATAAGGGTTCTTTAATCCAACGTGAAGGGAATAAAGAATAATTTTTCATTTTAATGCAGTATTTGAGTTACGTTTACGATCTACTGAATAGTATTTGCATTACTATTACTAGTTCCCAGAGGATACCATAACTCATAGAAACTCGTGACAAAAGTTATGTACGCAATTATAGCTCTTATTATAAATGGTTATTACCCATAATACCATACTAGAAGTATGTAAATAAACCAGTGTTTAGAGGAGTACTATTTGTGAGGTTGTTTTTGGGAAGTTGTATGCATAAATCTGTGTAATGATCGTGCATTTCCTTTCGTAAATGTTATATCGGAGTGTATGTTGTGGAAGAGAGTTTATTTGTATTATAATGCGTTATTGGTAGAAAATTATTGATTTTCTATCGAATTCTTAGTATTGTCTTGATTGAGAGAAAATGGAGGATACGGAATCCATAGTTCGATATGACGAGAGATGCGCACGTTATGGGCTATAAACGATGGTAACTGATTTTAAACCTTAGTACTCGCGTTATGCCCGTGATTTGGCTTATACTTTTCTCTGATTAATGTAGACACATTACACTCAATTAGAGACCACACTGATATATGTGCCGCAGACAAATTGTATAATTTCTATATCAAACGGCGTCGTAAGTTTAGCAAATCTCGCTGTTTTGTATTATAGCAAGAATATACGTATCTCAAATGCTTTTTCGGTTTTTTAGTCAGTGTTTCGAGTCGTGGTTGTAAGCAGGGTGCTAGTCGAGAGAGCCCCATTTTTCAGGGTCGCTATAGTCGATTAGTTTTTTTAATTAAGCAAACCTAACCTACCCTTTGGTCAGAACAATTTCTGATTCCGTTTTCTCAGTCACAATACTAAACAGCTAGCCGTAATATTATACATGTGCATAGGTAAGAAGCTTTATAGAATTTTTGTAATAAATAATCACATGATAGTTGAAAAGCAGTAAAATCTACCAAAGTTCACGAATGAGAAATACGCGCGAGCAATAAGTAAATTCCAGCAGTTGTAAATAAAGCAATCAATTTATCTTGTACTAAGCGTTTAGGTTATCCCCGACGCAGATTTACAGTAACGGCCCAGTACATAGAAGGTACATTACTAGATCGTGTTTTATAGTGCTGTAGAGTACATGTTGAAGGCTCGTTTATTACATCCAGCGGAGCTATCAATACCGGTGCTGGTGTTTATTGTTTTGGCGAGTATTTTACAATATAGTACCTAATTGAGGCACTAATCGTTAATGAATTTTCAGAGCTTTATTTGTAAACAAGCTTCTGTAATATTGAATCTATCTAGTGATAGATATATGGGAGGTTTTGTCAACGTGGTAAGAGTATACTGTCTGTGTAATGTCTAAGAAAGAACAGTTATAAAAAATGAAAAGAGTACTTGTTTTTTACAGTTTTATAAGTTGTTTTGATACTGGCCAATTCATATGAAATCCTAATCTATACTAATATTATAAAGCTGAAGAGTTTGTTTGTTTGTTTGAACGCAAATCTATTCTAATCCCAGGAACTACTGCTCCGATTTGAAAAAATCTTTCAGTTTTAGATAGCCCATTTATCGAGGAAGGCTATAGACTATAGACAATATTGGAGATAGATAGATAATTTAAAATTGACAATGAGTAATTTTCCTTTTTAGTATTCAATTTTAACGTATAAATGCTTTGAAAATAAGGTAAATATAATCGACATAGACGTCTTTATTGAAGTGAACTTAAAAAATTATTACATCGATCAGCGATGCATATTAAGAGTGTTAGAGCTTCACAGCAAAATAGACCTAATTGCTCGTGTAATAATTCAGATTATTGTTTGAAGTAATCTATAGAAAAACACTAGGTGAGAACAGATAAGGCAAACAAAAAACTATACATGTAGAATTGATGCTAATATAGTTAATTGTCTTTCGACCATCCACTGGCTAAGGCGGACATAATTTATAGTAATTTATGTATTTTCTGTTTTTACTCTGTCATAATCTCTTCCAAGTTCATGTAGTTAACTTCAATTTAGTCTTATATGAAATGCATTTAGCATTATAAAATTGTACCAAAAAAATTTATGTTTTCAAAAACAAAGTATATTGTGGACATTCAAATTCAAAATACCATATTTGGACAAGGAAATGAAATCCAAGGATTTTTTTATGCCTCTATCGGGCACCTGAGCTGGTGGTTTGCCTGATGGTAAGCGATCACCACCAACCATGAAAATGCAGAGGTAGTGCCTCTGCAGATGCGCTGCCCGCTTTTAAGGGGTAAGGGATAAGGAAAGCATTGACGACTGGAAAGAAAGAATGGACTGTGAAGGGTGAGGAATTGGCATATAATCATCAGCATTACGGAATACGTATATCAATAGGTGAATAGGAAATAATAATCCAATAACAAGTATTTTCGACATAAAAAATGTAAATTTGAATCAAATATTTGTGTACGTCATTCCGTGGTTGAAAGACCCAGTATCCAGTTCCGATCATTTCTCATTGCAGAAATTTTATATCGTTTTTCAATGCCGTATATACGCTAGGGCTGCCTCTTAGAAAACATTTGTCTATGTGTCGCAGCCCTTTATTTGATTTATCATCTTCATCATATCAGCCCAGGACACAGGCCTCCTATGAGGGTTCAGGCCATAATCCACCACCAGATCATCACATATCGTCGAACTTTTGATTCTTGGATATGCCGGTTTCCTCACGATATTTTCCTTCACCGTTTTAAGTTTTTTGATTAAAATTAAATATTTATGAATGATAGCTATATGCTGTGTCGAATTTAATAAGTTTTATCAGTAATGTCTGTGTAATTATTGGCAATATACGATTAAAATATAAGTACTGAAACGGCTTAATACTTATTACGCGCATACAAGTATAATAAAACAAATACATGGACAGCATAGTAAAATCTTATGGTAGATACTTACAATGCTGCAAACCGGTCCGTCAGGTCTGCTTCTTAAAAATATTATTTAAAAATTTTACCTACACCCTTAACACGTACATTCATAATATCTTAAAGAGTAAAATCTAGTATTCTATATGATATAATTGATTGTAACCATTTAATGTATCTGAGTTACCATAATTTGCATTAATGAATTGAATAATAGTGCAAAATATTGATCTGTCTAAGTGACAGCCCTATTAAAAAGCTGTCTGCTGTCTGCAGTATATTGAACATAAAGTCAGTTATACTTCTGAGTGTATTGTGATATTGGGCTATAGAGATATGATGAATGTGCGGCTTCCCGTCTTCTAAGATCGATCACCGTAATAACGAGAGTGCGAAATTATCAAAAGCTCTCTAGCTGTATTGGTTATACTTGCTTCTGTTTTATTAACTTTTAACAAGATCGAATTACAGTCTCCCCGTGACCACGCTCGCTGTAAAGTGTTCGAAACGTCGGCTTAACAACATAATGAATAAATCGCGTTTAAAATCCGTTAAAAAGTTTTCAATTGCTACATGTATAATACTTGCGTAAAATCAAACACAAGAAGATACTAAGATCTAATTAACTGCAATATTTACGATTAGACATAATACTGTTTTTACGTTTTGATATTATTTTAAATGACAAATTCATAGTTGGACTCGCGATTTCATTTGCAGACAAGAAGAATCATTAATGCAGAAGTTAATAAAGAAAAATTCATCTTTATCTATTTTCTTCCAAATTTCATCCAAGTCGGTGCTATAATTCTGCGTAACAGACAGATAGACAAACAAACTTTCACATTTATAAACACAATATTATGGATTTCTCGCTGAATTTGTTTTATCGCTGATTGTTTGAGTGCAAAAACATGTTCCCTATTGAGTATTCCTTTATTTCTTTGTAAAATAACCTTTCTGGCTTCAGGCTATGAGATATTGGATTTCTAAATTGCACTAATGCTATAAATAAAGCGCCTGCAGAAAATTATAAGAGATTCTACCAGTCTAGCATAAATTGCGAGTTCTTGAAAGTTTACTGAATAATTATTCGAGTCATTTTCAAATGTAGGACGTTTAATTCTATTGTTTTTCTTTTTATAAGCCATTGACAAATAAGGCAATTGAGGTTTAAAGGCAAAGATACGTTACAATAAATTATAAGTTTTATGATAACAGCTTAATCCTGTTCAAAGTTTGAATGTGAAATGAAATTTAATTTGAACACATTCTTTTAATAGAAGTTGAAGAATTAAATGTCTAAAAGTGGATAAAATAACCGTTATTTATTCAAGAAAAGATATAAAAATGTCTATATAAAAAAGCCCCCGGAATTAATAGGGTCCTTTGTAGAGCAGGAGACAGTAAATCAAGTTAAAAGGAGATATTTTGAGGAAGGGGGGGGGTAGATTTCTCTTCTCTTTCCTTGGCTACGGTATCTGTAAAATAGAAGTGCTCTTTTAATATTTTCACCATATACGGAACGCAAATATCGTATAATCAAACACTTGTTAAAATATTAACTAGAGAGCTATAAACCATTGCAACTGGTACTTGGCATGTTCCTAAGAAGGTAACGTAAGGAGATTACCGGCTATCTCAATGGACCAAGCCACGATAATTAGACATGCGCTAATTATGACGTCAGCAGCGCCCCATAAGGACGGATAGAGATCCCGCTCACGTAGAATCTGGTCTTGTCTTTGGTATGGAAATTGAGGCTGTTTAAGGTGCAGGTATGTGAAAATTTGCGATAAGCTTTTAAGGTATATTCAATACATGCTCAGTATGGCTTTCAGAGAAAGCATGTGAGACCACGGCAATATTAATAACTTAGCGAATTCTTGACATTACGTGTTTGTCGAATGCCATTGTCCCATGTGTGTGCTTATCGGAACATTGTAATGTCCTCTACTGTTAACTACGAGTTGTTTATTGTTTGTAGGGTAATGCCAACTTGCCAATTAATCGCAATATGTACTTTTGATTAGGTGTAAATGCCTGTTTAAAAATTTATTGAAGAACTAGTTCAGACAGTAAGATTAGTTTTTTGTACTGATCTTTTGCGAAAATGAGATATTAAGTTCTCGTTTAGTTATTTCTTTCTATTATGCTCAAGTTGGGAAAAAATTGAATATCGGGAATTTGGGGAAAACTAGATCTTGTATTATTATAATAATTCTATGGGAGATTTGGGAAACTTTTCAAATGTGATACACACAGATATGAAAATATATATTGTAATAAATTCAATCGTTAATGCATACCTCAGTATGGGTGGTTCCAATCAAATTTGATAGGCTATTAGTAATCGTGGTGATTAATTTATGTTCGACACATAAACACGTAATTATATTTGAAGCCAACAGAACTATGAATATTGGACGTTGTAATTAAGAGTCTTCGTTGCCGTTTTGAGAGATTGTGTATAGCTTGATTAATTATTGGATTACATTAACTATCCTAATTTAGTTTAATATTTAGTACTATAGACTTTTTTACATACTTGAAATTTATTTCCTTTATGTCAATAAATATAAAATAATAGTCATAAATATATAAAATGTATTCTTTTAGGCCAGCCGTAGATAAGCTGATTTTACACATACTTAAAGTTATAGCTAAATGCGAAAAGGAGACAACATAGTAATTTGGCTCTTATACGTATGTAATAGCTGATACAATCCTTTGAACGCGATGTGGTTATTTTGGGCCAGTATTGGCGATTCGGTCGGACCGGTT
>NC_052111.1:8278439-8289633 GCF_012273895.1 Zerene cesonia | reverse complement strand
TATGTAATAGCTGATACAATCCTTTGAACGCGATGTGGTTATTTTGGGCCAGTATTGGCGATTCGGTCGGACCGGTTAAGCAGGTTGGAAAGAGAACAGCGTTTTTTGTAACAATTCTTCCTGCCCATGCCCTGTTTTCACACGAATTTTCGATAACTCTGTATCGATAACTGTGTATATCGATACGGTTGAAATGTAACGGGCATTCTGTTTGAATGCGGAATGTGTAGATGATAAAAAATTCATATGGATTTTTATCATCATGTGTCGGAACATAGCAAAAAATAGCAGCCCAGAGGTCACAGTATACAAGTTATTTGGCTTCTTACAAAGCATTCGTATAACTGGGAATGTATACGTTCTAGTAAATGTTTGAGGTTAGCATTATACAAGTGTACGAAGTATATACATTAAGTAAATAAGGTTATACAGTTATATAATATGTATCAAAACGTTCAAATAATTTTATTCACTATTGGAACAGCCTATCTATTTTAGCGAATATCACGCTGCGGTATCTGAGCTATAAATATATGTTTTAGTAGCAAAAAAATAATAATTATAAATAGTTTTTTTACAAAACATTTTGTGCTCACACGTGTACTTTCATATTTATTCCTATCTCATCATAACGCAGTTCTAAATTATTTTCCATAATAAAAAAAAATCGATAAAAATTATCTCATCATTTAGTTACTAATCATTCCTACAAAATAATCGCTATCGTCACGACACTAGAATATGATATTATAAAGTACAAATAACATTGCATATTTGACGGCCCTTTCTATCTCAATACACACTATAAACCTACTAAATAAGCTCTATGCTAATACGGCTCCTATTATCTTAAATATTCGATAAACGTCGATTTAAATTATCTCTCCATTACTGATCGTAGTAATAGTCTGTAATTGTATGGGTTGGCAAAAAACACCGAACAAATTCGTGTCCGTACATTGACTCTATAGACGAACAATTTAATGAAGTATATAGCTTATATATAAACAAGTTTTTGAATGTTTCCATTGCGGACGCGACCGCGGGACCTTAATCGAATAACGTTTTCATTAATTATGTAGTATTATTTTAACTATCTTACATATTATTACTTAGTTGCTGTTGAGTTTTTATTTAAGTTGTTTAACTTGTAACCAATTTGAATATTGGAACTAAAAAATATCATTAAATATATTGTAATAACTGTATAAGTTTTTGTCTGAAGCTTTTCTGAATATGTTAATAAAGAATATTTGAAAATACTTTGTTATCGTTCCATTATATTACGATATTGTTTATTTATGTTCAATTAAGATTAAAATTGATCTGTACGAAAAAAATTACGACCCTTCGTACGTCAGTGTAAATAAAATAATAAAAAACTAATTAATTGTATGTTAATAAATATATAAATATATGTATATCTGCACAACTGTTTTATACCTCCTTATTTTCTTAAAACGATTACATACAATTAAAATAAGAATAAAAAATAAAATCAAAGACCATGCAATGGACACAAAAAGTCACACAGACATTCGGCCGCGAAACACGCTCACCCACACATGCGCAAGAGTTTGGTCACGAAGCGGTATTAAGCCCAGTCTTCCCTTGTCTAGTCTAGATCCTACATAACATACGTATAGCTAGAGAAACGTGCTTTATTATAATGAGCTTCGTGCACCTATGTAGGGCGGATTTTAACTAGTTTTACGAAAGGTTTTCGTTAGACGCACGTGACATCATAAATTGTTCATCCTACTAATATTATATGCGAAAGTTGGTAAGGATGTGTGTGTGTTTGTTGCTCTTTCACACAAAAACTGCTGAACCGATTGCAATGAAATTTGGTACGTAGATAGCTGAACAACTGGAATAGGCAACTTTTTATCCCGATATTCCTACGGGATATGGACTTACGCGGGTGAAACCGCGGGGCGCGCGCTTTTATTGTTACGGTGAGTGGGGGAGCCGGAGGCCCATATCCTTTTCCTTCCTCTTCCCAGTCCTTTCCTTTATTTCTCTGGCCAACCCCTTCTTAATCCCTTCCCAATTTAAAATCGGCAATCCATTTGTAGAGGCGTAAGGTCTGTAATCGACTTTACGCCTCTATAAATGTCCATGGGCGGTGGTAGCGCTAACCATCAGGCGTCTCACCAGTACCATTGCCGACTGTGACATAAAAAAACAGTATCAAAAAAACCAAGACCTAGACAGACTTAATCATGCAAAACGCATCGAATCACGTAACTTAAATTGCCATCACGAATTGCTTTCCTAACTTCTATAATTTAGACATTAAAAAAAAAGGTAAAGGCAATTTAAGAATAACATCCATCACACTTGTGTTTAGTTGTGTGATATTGAAAAAACTAAAAAAATGTGTCTAATACTAATTAAACACAATATTTATATACTAAAAGCTTAGACAAAAGTACAGACAACATCTAAATCAATTCCTTCGCGTGTGTGTGATGACTGATATACAAATATAATATTTCCAAAAATAAATAAGTTTTTATTTATTATAATTTTAACGATACTTAAAAGGGTAGGTATTACGGTAAAAAGTGTATTTTGTTTCAGATATTGTATCGTAATCTTCATTTTAAATAAAAAAGGAAGTGTTGCTATATAAGAAAATAACAATATTTACATCACTTAATTGACGACTCCCATGACGAGCAGACGTTCTTTCTTTTTCTTTTCGTAATACAAGAGGGGCGAAAATACGAACACAACTTATAATCAAGATTTTCATCGCAAAATGCATGTAGTGCAGAAACGTAAGTGTACCCACTTATTATTAAGTTTACGAGGCGAGAGCACGACGGCGTTTACCTAAAATTATATAAGAGCCAATATTTAGTTAGGCAAAAATTTCACAGAAAATTGTGAAAATGCAAATATGAATTCGAGCAAGTTTGAATCGACGAACTTTCCATCAGCGTACATTCAGTGTTCGCTTTTGATGTCAATTTTATAATGATGTGGGTATGTGTGCTGGAAGCACACTAATTTACTAATTAACTATTTACAGTTCTACTGAACTGCAATACTTTTAAATGTGAAAATAAAACACAGGTAATAAGTAAATACGTTGGTTAAAAGTAAAGAAGAGATATATTATCCTATTGACAAGACATTTGTGCATTTTTTTCTTTCCTTTGTGTTCTACTAATTTTAATATATTTTTTATTGTATGGTTTTTGATTATAAAAAAATGTACATGTATTATATTAATACATATTACATACCTATTTAGTACGTCGTGTGTATTTTAGACAATTTTTAGCCACCACTATAAATCAATTCGAGATTCATTACTAGCGGATTTTGGGGTCACCATTGCTTGTTGTACTTAGTTATTAAATAACATTTCTTTCGAAAAATGTGCTCTGTTCTCTATTTATTTTCTCAACAATTCTTAATCTAGCTATCTCAGAGTTTTGTTGCAATTTAAATTAAATTCCGAGACGCTATACCTAAGTCTCCATAGAAGTTTACTCTTGGATGTATCTTGCAAAAGATTCTCTCTGAATTAGAGGATAAAGAATAGACACAGGTAAGTTCACGTTATTTTATTTGTATGATCCGAGGAATTGTTGTGTTTATCTTGACGTTTCCTTTGAGAAACGCCGTTTGAAGATGCCATAGAATTTTATTACAATTCACTTCCTTTTATCTTTGTCAAAGGGAAAATCTTTTTCCTTTTAATTTTTATTTAAGGACGGATAGTTAAAGTTAAATGCTTGGAATTCATTCTACTATAAATAGGAAAACAACTCTATATATTTGAGTACATATTTTAGAGAAGTGATTTTCTAGACATTACTACAGATAATATAATATTGTAGTAGATATTGCGTATGTTATACATTGAAAATACAAGGAGTGGCAATGAAAAAAACATAAAATATTTTAATCGCAAAAAGCAAAGCTGGAAGAGAATGAAAATAGTCAAGTATTATAGTCTATATCCAAGATCAATCACGTGATAATCGGAAATACATGCCTAAAAGTTGGATCGAAGTGTTCTTCACTTTTTGAAGACCACAGATAATAGACCTAGAATTGCTGTTAAGATAACTGACTTCTGATACCTGTCGCAAACTTACATATGATGAATATTACGCAATCTTCTTGTTTTTGCATAAAAATCTTTGAAAAAAATCTCGTTCAATTTACAATGAAGTCTTTTTAGTGTACATTACGCATTTGTATGCCAATACTTTGAAAACGACTGTCAAACGAAACCGATCAGTGAAAAGATGCAGCAATATCTGCCTATTCCCTGCTAGAGAGAATCTCACTTTTATGGTGCCTTGTACGACACTTGACAATCTTGCTCTGTAAATAAAGAAAATTGAATAGGGACGCGTCTCAAACAGACGGACGTTTACAGCTAGCATGTATGTATAGTTGATATACAATAGAATTGAAATGTCCGTCGTTGTCGGAGTAGGTTGCTAGTTAGTTCTATGACTGTCGAAGTACATGCTATTGAAAGTTTTTCGTATTGTCATTGTGTTTGGATAGGCCTGTTTGTAATTAAGTAAATTTCATAATAGCTGCATGTTATTTAAAAAAATTATTCCTTTTTAGTACTGTATGTTAAATAAAAGAGTGTAGACTCAGATTAATATCGGTTTATTCTGCAGTGTCCTAAATGTTTAATAAATAATCTATGGCACTGCTTTACAATTTTAAAAGTGGAAACACTATAGTTCTATTTTTAATGCCAATCTGTCATCTAATCAACCAGTTCGAATAAATTTCCGTGACGCTCGTAAATCCATATTAAGCATCATCAGCAGTTTGTTAGTTTTTAGACGTGACATCTTGAATGATATTTTGTAATATACATTATTTTAGCTTTTATGTGTTTTTGCATCAAGACTTTCTTATATTTATTATTGGAAATTTAAGACATAACAACTGTAAATACGGAATTTAATGTACCTATCATATTATTTTATTTACATACATTATTCAAACCAAACATCATGAATCAATTATTTGTCAAATTATTGTACTATATATCTAGTACAAACCATACCAATTTACCAGCTCCCAGTCGCCCCTAAAAGCTTACAAAGTAACCACAATATCTTGTACTATTAATTGACAGTTGAATCGGTATCAGGCACGAATTAATCGCTATATTGAATTATTTATAGTACGGGGTACAGGAGAGACGGGGGAACGCAACAGGTCTGCATTCAAGAATGTCGGGATAAAGGGATGAGTTAGGGCTGTCACAAGCTCGTGGAATTTTTGATATAATTAACGTGGAGGCAATTTAGCGACGGGGATATTTGTTCTATTTTGTTGTCTATGAAATTGAGATGGAATGTTGACCTAATTGTAGAGAGAATGCGCTGTAGTGAGCATAGAAATTGATATAACAAGAATTCCTACTAAGATTCTTATGTAATTAAATGAGCAAATTGACTCGTAACGTATATTTATATATGGTGTCGTATTTAAAACCAATTAGAGGTTTAAAGCTGCATGTTAGCATAAAAGGATGTTTTACAACCTATATTTAGCGTTTTTTCTTGACAGATAAGATTAAATTTGCAATATGTTACCTTAGTTGTATCATCCATCCAGTTTTAGGGAATACTTGTATTTGCTAAATATATGTCTTAAATGGACCTAAAGACCTCGATTTAAGTAATGCATTCTATCTATCTTTTAAACAACAATAATATAGCAATGTCAAAATGTTATATTTCAAATTATCTTAGAATTAGCAGTTAACGTTTCGAATAATTTACAAATAGCGTCACGGACGGTTAAAATTCGCGTAAAATCACATGTATCTCGCGTAAATACATAAAATCCTTTTAGACAACCCTAGGCTAGCCGTGAGGCTGAGGTGGGGTGCGGCCGAGGAATGCGGGCTCTTTTTCGTTTTGGGAAGCGTCTGCGCAGGTAGGCGCGTCCCCCGCGGTTGCCACGGACGCCACTTTTGTATTAGTATTTATGTATCTATTTCTTTATTTATTACTTATATAATACGCAAGATTGTAAACATCGTTACTTTATAATCTAAACCCACGAGATTGTCAAAATTGTGATCGATAATGATTGCTGGCAATTTAATGTATTATTCTTCGCTTAAGTATAATGCAAATACATTTTAATTTGTATGATGTCGAATTTACTTTTAGTAAGCGTATGCCAAGTGCAGGTTGCGAGACAGTGAAGCCCGAGCGGTGTTCTGTATCTGTGTAGTTTCTAACCTAACCCATCTTTTTATACGTTTACGGTACTTTACGGTGTACGGGTATGGCTTGTATAGGATATCGAGAAATGTATGCGAACAAAGCCGCGGAGCAAAGTTAGTAGAATATTATCGTTTTTACAATATGTATATTGTAAGTACTCACCTTTGTTTAATATTTTTTGCAGTTTGGATACGGTTATATTTGTTACTATAGGTCAGCCCCGACTGGCTATGCTACAAATAAAGTAATATAGGCTATATAGTCTATATTGCTCAGGGATCATATACAAAACCAAGGTGAAAGAAATTTAGAATCGTTGCAGTTGTTCCTGAGATAAGCGCGTTCAAACAGACGAACTCTTCAGCTTTATAATACAAGTATACCTACGTGTTACGTGTGTTTAATTTTATTGATAGTTGTTATTGTTATGGCAGAGCAAGCAAAGGTGGGCCAGTTATCATCACTGTCGATAAAACACTAGTAACGTTGAAATTATATTTATATTTAAATCAATTACAGTACCACAAACTTATCGCTGAAATGAAGGGTGTCGTTACCGTCGCTTCAGTGTAGCCTTCGAGTTATATTCCGGGCAACACTTTTAATACCTAGCGGCAGATTTAACAAGGAAAATTTGAAAGGCAATAGAAAACATACAGCACTTGGAGTAATCAGCAATAACAATTCAACATCTTTAGTTCAACTTTTCGCCATTTTGAAGTTAAGTCGATCGTACGCAATTCATTGGTAATCGCGCCATTGTATATGGAAATGTTTAGAATGCTGGACCATTCCCGAGTGTTGCAAACCAGTATAGTGTTTACGACTAAATCCTCCCATGATTCTAGATAAACGTAATTATACGATAATTAATTGTGAAGTTAATTTCTTGTCTTATAAATAATTAAATTCCTTGATGATGATAAATCTGTTTCTGTTGCTACGCAAATTTACTAATCGGTAATGTATAAAAGTGCATGTGTGTTAGAAATTGGAAGAGGGTACGTTAAATTTAAGAATATTGTTGTATGAATTTAATTTTTAGTTTTATAGCATTGAAATCTACTATATAAAAATAAGTCGGGTTTTCCTTCCTGACGCTATAACTCCAGAACGCACGAACCGATTTCCACGGTTTTGCATTCGTTGGAAAGGTCTCGGGCTCCGTGAGGTTTATAGCAAAGAAAATTCAGGAAAAATTTCAGCAGAAAAGCAGGAAAAACGAAATCATTTATTTGGTGGCAAAACGGAGTTTGCCGGGTTTGCTAGTGCTTTATAAATGAGAAATTTTGAAAGAATAGAAAAAATTTGATCACGAGGCAGGATTCGAACCTGCGTTTCTTGCCTAACCGTAGCAACGCCTAACCTCTCGGCCACCCGTCACCCTCAGGGTCCTAGGATCATATTGTTGTATGGCTTTGTAGATTTTCATCCGCGGCTTTACGCGTGTAATCAAAGGAGAAGGGTTGAGGATTTTATCGCATAATTCCCGTTCCCGTGGGGATTCCGGGAGAATAACTCTGTCCTGCCTTGGGTTACAAACTACCTTTGTAATAAATTTTATCCAAATCGTATCAATGATTTAGACGTGCAAAATAGATAGACCGATAGATTTTCGCATTTAGAATAGTATTTATAAGATGATGTAGTAATAGAAATTAGTCGATTTTTCAACAATGGTATTGTTTCTCAAATTTCTATCTTCTTAAAAGATTTAAGAACTAACGAATCTTTCTGTGTATTATTTAATTAAAGAACCATCGACCCCTGTTTATAACGAACAAAATCTCGTTTATAAATATATTTTTCACTTTATCTCTAATTTATAGTTCATGAATGAGGCATTACTAATAGTAGATCTGATGTAGATCTGCTAATTCATTTTGGATAACCGCCATTAAAGATTTAAGGTATATATGAAACACCATCGTCAATCCTCATAGGAATGAACTGAGTCAGAGGGAATTTCCGCATGGTTCTCTTCCCCGTGGGTTATCCGGGGTAAAAGTCCTATGTCCTATCTCGTAAACTATATATGTTAGAAATTTTTTGTTCCAAATCGGTTCGATGGTTTAGGCGTAAAAAAGATAAAGATAGACAGAGTTTAACCATGTATGTGCCTTGACAAAATTTTTCAAAGAATTTAATCGAATCGGGCGAGCCGTTCTCGAGCTTTACGCTTAGCAATACATTAATTTTTATAAATACAGATAGCTATAATGTTTCCTAATTTCATTTTATTTTATTGCATTTAATGTAAAATAAGGGACATGGTTAGTATTAAATATAAAATCTTATTTAATACTTGCTTGAATCATGAATCAAATTTGGTGTGACTCATGGTGACTAGGTAGGTAGGTACATAACAAGGTTACTAGGCTGGTCTACTTTTACATTAGCAAAAATTATGAATCAGCTCAAATTGCATTGTTTTACTACATTAAATTTTAAACCATAAAGTAATTTTAAATAAAATATTGTTAATTTTTCCCCGGGCGATTGTTTCAAAGCTCACGCTTAACTTAAATAAAGGAGTAAATCTCCTTTAGCTGGTTGGAGCCGACAAAGCGGTGGGTGTTTTTTACTCCGTTCGCTGAGGTCAGCCGAGTAGTAAAAGTGAGACGAAATAAAAAATGACCGCTCATGGAAGCCCAATCCAGGTCATAAATGCTGCCACGATACGTGTGAACGTGAGACTCGATTATAGTATTATTGTGATACAAATTTCGATGGAAATTTGGACACAAGTTTTCTACAAAAGTTTTTATATCACGTGCTATTTGAGATTATGAACCATCTTTGTTCTTAAATTGTTAATTTTTAATTTATGAAGCTGCTAGAAAAGCTGATAGATTGGAGTTTATAGTAGACTAATTATTGTGACTATCAAACATTTTTTAAGATTAAAATAGAAGCTGGAATAAATAAACAGGATATATGTAAAATGTGAAAAACAACATTTCGCAAATACCACTGGCCTGTCACAATCCCTAACAAATATAAAATGAAGAAAGTCCTGTTTTTCACAATTCTACAATTCAATTCTACATAGAATTTATGTAACACACAAACATTTTAATTTTTTACAAAATAATACTAAAGACAAGTTCAAAGTTTTCGTGCACCGTTCAGCGAATGAGGTAAACGGATTGTGCGTAATAAAAAAAACTTAAATAGTCCCAATTTTCCATAACATTATTTATTTCATCGCGTTTTAATATATACCAAGGTAAAAATTATTATTCATGTATCAATCTTTAACATTCGTTACAACATTGAAAAGTTTATAAAAGTTTCATTCAAATATTGGTCTGAATTTTATTTTATTAGTAAATAAAATAAAAAATAGCTAGTACAAATTTTAACAACAATGCTCTGCCTTCTGAACTAGGTTATTACCTGTATCTTATAAGGAATAAGAAATAATTATAAACATACACATAAAATTATAATATACATCATCAGGATCATTATTTGAGTATTAACCCTTAATGTAAACTCAATATAATTTATATCTTTCAATAAGTATATCGAATTGTTCTGTGAAACACTTTAAAACAATCTCGTGGTGATAAATATTTTAAATGGAGGCCACGTTTAAATTTAAATGATGTATGTATTCATGATGTTATAAGTTATTTAAAGAACATTTCTCTGACCGTAAACTTATTTCATATTATTGTAATATTTTTTTGTGTATAAGAAAACACATTAACTTTATTTTGGCAACAATTTACATCTTACTTATGAGGAAACAAATTAAAAGGGTTTATTCGGATAGTAAAACCGCGGGTTCCACTCAGACAAATATATAACACTAGCAGTCCGCTCCAGCTATGCCCGTAGTACATAATATATAGCCTGTAGCCTTCCTCAATAAATGGTCTATCCAACAATGAAATAATTTTTCAAATCGGACCAGTAGTTCCTGAGTTTAGTGCGTTCAAACAAACCAACTCTTTAGCTTTATATTATTAGTATAGCTATTCGATCACATATATATTTTTATATCTGCAAATTTTATTTAATAAACATGAGATTCCATGTTGAATTAATTTTAAACCGTTTAAATGGACATAAAATACGCGCGTATTTCTAAGTATTTTTTTTAGCATATGCTATTAGAAGATTTCTATTAACAGAGGTATCAAACAACATTTTCACGTTTCAATTTACGTTATTAAGTATAGCATTTGTTTTAAATCGCATAGCTCACGCGCCGGGGCCATGCGTAAGCCTCGTTATATGATATTATCGGAACGCGAGGGACATCGACGATCCTACATAAAGTAACAATGTTTCATGCTTCGATCAACCTTTGGTAATGTTATACTCTTTATTTTCTTATTTTAGAATGTTCTTCTCACTCTACTCATATTAAAACGTGAACTTTGGTATTAATAGGGCTATTTGTAGAATGGATGGGTGTTAGGGAGAGTTTCACAACAAGGTTTAATCTTATATGTGTTAAATTTCGAGCAGATATAAAACACAGTTTGGTATATCACATTGTTGGACGCCTTTGTGAGAATTAAATATAATTTTAATGTTTTGAATCAAAACATAAAAGTTCAATAGAATACAAAAATATATATCTTTATTTTTAGCAATACGATATAACGAGATTGCATGGTAAATTAGAGAAGAAGTTTGTCTAAACAGTATATACTTTGATTGCAAACCGTACAATAAAATCACATACCATACTCGGACCTAAGGTTGAGCGCAACTGATTAAGGCTATATTATAAATAAAAGTAAGTGCGAGACAGGAGAATTTACATCGGAATTCATTTTATAAATAGCTGCAATACCTGTGCGATTTCACCGATGATATTTTAGTGGAACGTGGTATAACCTAGAATTTTATCTCCGTAATAAAATGGATCTATTCAGTACGAAGATATTATGTATGAAAATTAAATAAAATTCTGAAATTGACTGAGTTGGCCCCTTTTG
>NC_052111.1:8215529-8277439 GCF_012273895.1 Zerene cesonia | reverse complement strand
TCAAAGTAAATTATATCAAAAATTCAAGTTTTAATCTCAAATTCGCATTTACCCTACCCATTTTCTTGGACTACAAATATTAGAGACGTTTTCAATAAATCGGCATCTTATCAAACAGTTCTTGGCGTGTAATTACTGAAGGCTTACTTCAAAACTGTTGCAGCTCTAACCAAAACGTTCTTGGCATGTTGTTAAATGCTTTCAGCTATCTCTATTTCATACAACTATGTTTGCAAACATTAACTACTAATGCTCGAATCTGACAAGATGAATGTTGAGAACAAGCAATGTTCAGTATTTGTTAGTAAAATATCGATCTGTGCAGGTATTTGAACATTTTAGCATATATTTTAATACGCTTAGTTGCGTCGTGACTTACATTTATTCTAAAATCCTGAGACAGATGTTTCCATGGACATGGTGTACATTTTTGTCGTGAATTGCATTGCATTTGTATGAATCAAAGTTGAAATGCAGATAAGGAGAATTAATATATTGATATCTCTGTTGGGAAGGGATGTTGTAGAATAGTACATACAGTTATCTTAATTTCATTTGTAAGGTATTGGGACTTGGGAGAGATCTTTTTCTATCGTATTATTCTTCATTTATTCATTTGTGTCGTGATTTTTATTTTCCCCGCCATCGACGCATTGAATGCCGCATCTTTAACTTTTACAAGATACATTTTTAGAAGGTTGAGTATCAATGATTCGATGTATTTAAGATTACGCATTTAATAACATATTTCTATGGTAGTTCTATTAAAGTTACGTCTAATTATTCTACTTAGAATTTTGATCTATCATCACCAAGCAGTGGTACAAATTTAAAGATAACGTTATTGATTATAATAGACGATGGTCCCAGTTTTAGATAAAAACGCGCAACACCACGCATGTCGCTGGTTTATTCTTCACGCTGCGTGTGGTCAGTCGTTATTTTTATCACCTTTATAGCGTCGGGATGAATCTTAGCGGGGTGCTTGAAGTGCTCGAAGCGTCAATCAAAATTCTCCATAAAACATGTAATTAGGAGATAGTGGATCAGGTGCTAGTGTGCCTTTCATTTTCGTTTTATTGCTTTGACAATTATGAAACAGTAGAATAGGAAGATAAGTTTTATAGCTGAATGTCTGTTAAAATAACGAAATCAATGTTTTGTATATTTACTAGCTGCTTGCCCTGGCTCCGTCCGTATTGTGTTAGTTTTTAAATGATATTAACTTAATGCAAGCGAAATTATATCCGATTCATCAAAGAATAAATTATTACGATCCGTTCAGCCTTGAGTTTTAAATGGTGTAACTAACACGGCTTTTTTACATAGATGGGTTATCACAGATTATGTAATATAATTTTCTCTTTCTATATCCGTCGCGGAAGGTGGTTCTGGAATATGATGAAAAGTTAAATTTTCAACATAAAGAACCACGATATTTCACAACTTTAATGGGTATTCATTCACTCCAGTATGATCCAAGTCGGAATAAAATTAATACTGCAATTAAAATTCACGTCAAAACTCCAATGGGCATTGCACGGGAACCTTTAAAGCAATTGTAGTTGCAAAAAGAGGGTACTTAAACAAAATGACCCGCGGAATCAAACCGTCAGCTCCTTATTTATGCGAAGGAAACGAGAATAAATAACAACCTGCATTCCGCGCCCGGCGTTCCTTCTCTTTTTAGATTTATGCAAATCATTTTGCATATTGTTAAGCGTTCGTTGTTTTTGTGCCTTAATGATGCTGTCGATACGCGTCCAGTCACTTTGCTTACTGAGATCGATGTGGGTTTGTTTTTTGTACTGTCCGTATGATTAAATGTTACCTACATTTAACTACTAATTATGAAAAGATGGATCACCTTTATATCGACTGAAGACTTTTGGTACTTCCTCGTCAAGACAAAAATATACGATAGGTAAGTTTATTTTCTCTCTGTATGTTTTAATCCAATGTAGTTATAGAGTGATTGGCGGCATTTTAATAACAACATGGCCGCCGTGCTTCTACTGTCAGTTTGACAGATCGTAGATAAAAAATTTAACTGTATCTATGGCAGAGCCCATCTCCATTGGGAGCGATTAGTGTGATAGATACAACGAAAAAAAATAAGAGGTATATTTAAAATTAGGAATATTATCTAGCTAAAGCTAAATTTAATTTAATAATAAACAGTGTTTAAGCACATGAATATGAAACATATTATACAATTTACAACCTGATTGTATTTTAGTTCAAGTATTAAAATGTTTATAACTGAAACATTTCAAGAATAGAAAAAAGTCGATCAAGAATAGAGCAAAATCGAGGCGTGGTTATACAACTCTTTTTTAATTAAATTATAATTGTATCTTATTATTTGATTATTTAAAATAGTCAACAGAGAAATTAATTTTCAAATTTAAATATATATTTTTTCAAGTCTACATGTCTTCAATGCCAGTTTAACTACATTTTTAACTTACCTTATTTTTGCTTAGTTTCTTAGCGTTTAGTAAGAAAAAAAATGAATCACACGTATTTCAAAAACAAGAGGTTCTAAATATACCTAAATGTAAGCTTAAATGTTGATTTACGTTTGGAGTAAATGTGAGTATAGAATAAACACATAATATCCAGTATACTGTACATATAACGCTTCTCTAAGTATCTTTTTTCTCGAGATAATAGACTCGATATATAATTAAGTTTCGTCAGCTTTTCTATACGGTATACAGAACATTTTCAATAGAACAAAACGAAAAGGTATTGTTTGATAGATAAGCGACTAACAGAGGCAGCCCAGCTGTCCTGAGATAGCCTCTGATCGTGATAGCTATGGGTAACCATTATTAAACCGTTCGATATTTTGTAATGTTATCATAAATGTGGAGTTGTATAATCTACTATCGACATGGCTATCTTTACTAAAATGAATAAATCGCGCGTCTATATATGAATATATATATTAAGATGTTGTTTATAATATGTGGTATTAACAAGTGGTCTAATTGATTGTGTTTGACTTTACAAAATTAGTAAATAATTTTTTCTGAATGTAGTGTTTTTATAGCCTTTCGATCATAAAATCTTTCATCTGATGCTTAAAAAAATTGTTACAATAATTTCAAAGATAGCCGCCATCTTGCTCGTAATCGCGGGCTTTCGTCTGACAATGAGCCATTATAGATATTATAGCTAGCTACAAGAGTCCACAGATTATAATCTTGACGTGTATTGTCCACTTGAGTTATAGCTCCGTGTGCTTCAGACGCCGTAAATTTGCGCTTAACCAGATTTTACGATTCACCTTTTATCGATTATAAATACATCCTTCTGAATTTAAAGTGGCGTATATATCATAGTGTTAGTTGTGGTAATTACAACCGCGATACACAAAACATTACCTTATAATGAATACTAGCTTTTGCCCGCAGCATCGCACGCGTCAATTCGGAATAGTTTAATAAATGTTATTATATATATAAACCTTCCTCTTGAATCAGTCTATCTATTAAAAAAACCTAATCAAAAACCGTTGCGTAGTTTTAAAGATTTAAGCATATGTAGGGACAATAGGGACAGAGAAAGCGATTTTGTTTTATACTATGATGTATTAAAAAAACACAGCAAAAATTGTATTTTTATTTTTCGAAAAATTGTAATTTTATTCCCGCTCATTTTTGTGCACGTAAGTTCATATGTGATATATTATATACGTTTATACGTGTGTCCTCCCTACACTTGCATTTGCCTAAAAAAAGTTAGTTTATCTCCTTTCAGTACGCTTCAGTGATTTATTATAATCATATCGTGAAAGGGGAACAATAATTTATGAAATCAATACGAATAATTGATGCCTGAATTAATTTCGACGTTTCTAGAAATACCATTGTTAGAATATAGTGCCAATTGGGTGGCGGGCAAAAGTCGCGATTGTGGAAATTCCAACCCTTGAACCATGCCAATTTGCAGATAGAAAGACACCCAACATTGAAGTTTATTGCATTAAGATAAGTTTGAAAATCGTTCGACTACACTAGTTGTAGAAATGCGTGGGCACATTTCCATGGAGTGCGTGAATAAGGCCATATTCGATGGAGTCAAGTCATTCCTTAGAAGGAATGTATTTTAGTCCTAGACGATGCACTTTAAAATTGAAAGATAGATATTCTATGTGACTAATATAGATTTTTTTGTTCCATTTATTTCATAACACATGAAGCAATTTAAAGTGTTACTTATATAAAGTAAAATAAAAAAATATAACACAGCAAATTGTACATTTATCGTTTAATACACATACTTATTTTAAGAAATCAACTCTAATTGCATAACTTTATGTATATGGTTGAATTGTACTAATAAATTGAAGTAACGATATACACAACTTTGTCAATTAAAATGTACGACAGTTGCTCCTAGGTGGTTTCATAAATAAGTCATAAGAAAAAGCTACTACAGGTCAATAGATATTACTATTGAAATATAATCTAGGTCTTTCTATGTGCCGCCTACGATACTTCGAGTAATAGACTGTGTACAGTCAACCACAATTCTAATTGATATTTACGAAAATTTGGTCTTTATATATATACCTAGAAGGATCACTATTCAGTGTCATATTATAATTTGTTTTTCTGTGAGCCAGAGTACTTAACCGGATCTTGTGGGTAGACCAGTTCTACTAATATCGCCTCCGTTGATACATTTCGATTAATAAAAAGTCGAATAATCTGAACTGGAATGTAATTATGTCCTATCAAATGGTTCTGTTTCTTTTAAAATATGTTTTTGTGTAATGTTTGTTAAAAAGTTTTGAAAATAGAATGTCATAAATAGAATATATAACCATCGATTAATTGCCATACTAGACATAAGTTTTTAGATTATACTCAAATTTCATTTGTAGGAGATCTTTATTTCAAGGACTTTATAGCTATAAGCTATTCTTACAACAAATGTTATTAATAAAACGTTAGTCATCCAGCCAAACAATAGGCATAGTTCGATGAAATAATTGTTAAGTATGAATGCAATAAACTATTTCTATGCAGGATCACCCTGGTCATCAGAACTTGGTATGTAACGCGACGGGGAACCTCATTATTCGAAGTACTATTTTGAGTACGTCATTGGAATAGAAATGGAAGATAATCCATACATAGCTATTTAGGTTATCTATGAGAATAATCGAGATAGGTACATATTGGTTGTGGCGTAGTGGTAAAAAATTGTGTTGTATTTTATAGTGTTTTCTTGTGTTTGATTTTACACGATTCTTATACATTTATAAATAAAATATTAATTATTATTATGTGATTATACTATTTACAGCGACGATTCGAAAACTTTAGCGCGAGTGTCGTCACGGGGAGACTAAGAAATTGAGTAAATTGTACGAAGGACATACAAAAATTTATGTTTGTAAACTACCTCCACCTATTCATATGTTAATTGTGAGGATATCAAGATCGAAATCTATACATATATAATAAAGACACTTGTATCTAGTTTATAGACCCACAGCAAGTTACATATATGCTTTAAAAATTTATATTTAAAAACAATATCAAGCGACTGCAAAATAAGGAAGGAGGTTATAACTATCAACTGTATTTTCTGTGTTTGTTAATTTAAAACTTTTTGCTTGATGAACCGAGATTTATGATTCCATTTTTATTTGCAAGCTGGTGCCTTTCAGGTAGTCCCATTAAAATTTGGTCTAACCTATAAAAGTATTTATCATTACAAAGTTTCTTCCCACAGTGTGTCTATCTCTAGTTAATATTGTGTTTATTTTAAGCCTTAAGGGCTTCAAACGGCTTACTGTCTCACCTACGTAGGCGACATGTCTACAAACGTCTTTTAGGGTCACGAACCTCGTCTTGAACTATTAAGTATTAAGGTATAATATCATAAATAATATTGTAATAACATTGCTTTTGACAGTCTTGCGGTAAATTAGTTAGAATATTAATTGTAAAAAGTATTTAAATGCTGATATGTTTTTAAATATCAAAATTTAATGGGATGAAATGGTAATTTGCCTGATTTCAGTGAGGGCACCATTTATTTTGCCTTTTTGTTTTTCCGAAAAAGTTAAAACTCAACCAGATAGACTGATAAATTGTTTCGTGTATATCATATCATATTAATAAATTTCAAAATTATTTAACGCCGAATTACCTTACCTATTTATCCCCAGTTCTCTTCGAGAAATTGAATTATTAGAAAAAAAAGAACTCATTCAGATTTCTACAGTAATTTTTGCAAGATGCTCTTGATATATGAGTATATATTATTTTAACATATAGATATCCACGTCTATAACCGTATAACCTTCTTTCCATGTTCTAACCTTCCAACCTTGAAATACACAGCAAAGCAAAATTGCTCCACGCGTTATCAGCAAAGACTGATTTCGGCGCATATTACCCGAGCGCACCATTACCGGTATGAAAAAGATGATCTGCTTATCACCTCATTAGATACTAAATTGATTAATTAGGTCCTCGCTATCTTAAGTGCTTAATGGACGGTCTATGTCGCTGGCCCATTATTTATCTCCAACGAAGATACGTAATAGACGCGGTTTACAAACCGATTCACTTTTATTATATTTTGTGTTAATTTTTGAGGTGTCTGGTTTTTCCGACAGCTTTATTGTTTTTATTTAAATGAAGAATGATAGTTATATTTTATTTAAAGGGTCGTCATTGTTAAATATAAAGTGTCCGTCACTGATTTTATATATTGTATTGTTTTATACTGTATTGAATATATATAATATATTATTTAAAGAAAATTGGAAACAAATCTTTTTGATAAATGTTTTTCTCTCTTTCTTTGTTTAATATAGCACTTGTATAAGAATACCTGAATATGGATAGGTTAGTTAGTTTCTCTTAGTTTTTGCTAATAATTATAATAAATGAATTGTGTAGTATTTTTATACCTCGTGTACAATGACACTCATCTATCTCAGTAATTTCCCTTATGAGCAAGAAAGTTAACAGTCTTCTATGGACTATGCCCTACCAAACAGAAGTTTTATCCTATAAGCCTTAAACGAACAACTTTTTTAACAAGGCATATTTCCTTGGGACTACTCAAGTTTGTAACAGACTATATAATTTATTGACGCTTACAAATACTCTGCGAAATATATGCCATTTTACATGCTTTTTAAAGTTCATATGTCCCTGACTAACGGTACGCCCCGGCTTCGCCCAGGGCACGTAGCACTCAGGGATCAAATCTATCCAATGATGATTTTTTTTTTAAATCGGTTCAGTAGTTCCTAAGAATAGCGCGTTCAAACAAAATCTTCAGGTATATATTATTAATATTCAGTAGAATATTTGTTAAAATGGATTATTATTTCTTTGTACAATTTCCCTAGAAAATTTTAGCTGATTTATTAGACCTCAGTATACATCAGGGTGGGTCGGGCCAGTAAGTTCTTTATTGGATTTTCGACTTCCCTATACATTGAATGTATTGTTATTATAATTACGAACAGTTTCATTAAGCGGGCACGATACTAACTTTCAAATACTTTCAACTATTAATTACCGCCCACAGACCTAGGTTGAGGCTAGGCATGACTCAGCCACGCTAGGGCGTCTATTGTATTCTAAGATGCTTATTTTGAAAGTGTATGCAGGATGAATACAAATTCCTAAGCTAGTCGATGTTATTTATTTTGTTTCGCCTCAGGACAAAGGTGCACAACGCCACGCCAAAAGAAATAAGAATGTATACTGCATAGCCAGACTATATTTTTAGTTCTAATTTGTTTTGCTCGGAGTCATTCTCGTTTTATGTTCGCTTGTAAAAATATATACTGATTTGCATGATCTTCATTTTTATGGAGCGAATAAAGTTTGTTAATAATTTATTATTCCATTACGTGTACAGGACAATAAAGTTTTTGGTGCGGTTTTATGTGCATTAGGTGTTATTTATTTTTTTGGAAAGCTATAATAATGATGATTTACTGCGTTTATTATATTACTGACGGTCCACCCGACTTCCATCCTTGGTATATATACAGCATATATCACTCAGGAATCATGTACATATCCATGGTGAAAGAATTGTTTAAATTGGTGCAGTGAATCCTGAGATAAGCGCGTTTAAACAAACAAATGAACAATGAAACTCTTTAGTGTAATATTTAAAACTAAAAACACGCTTCAGTCATGAAATTATTGTCTAGTCTGATCTTTGATAATTAACATTATATTTATATCATTTATGAGTTATTATATAAAAAGTTTGAATTTAATCTGCCCGTTTAAAGTGTGTCCAAATCTGGTCTAAAGAAGTCGCATTCATACAAACGAAGATGAAACTAATAAAAGCGTGTTAAAAAAGGGAAAACAAAATGTGTGAATCACTTTGACCGATATATTTTTCGACAAAACAAAATCAAATATCCTTCACGAACCGTCTAGCATCGATTGTTTCTGATAATAAGGTATTTTTTTGTTTTAACCCTGTATAATACAAATTAGTTGGTTTCAAATGGGCAAGTAGGAAATTACGTCGTGTTCTCCCACGAGTTCAAAAACACAAACGATGATTTGTTAGCTCCTCAGATTTCGGTCTAATTTGCTTTGGGGTTCCGTGTATCGAATTAACGCAATATTTATGGGCCGTGAACGGGAATTTTGGTCTTTATGACGATACCTGGAATTCATATGATCATAGGTACCTACGTTTAATGATTTCGCTTATGGAACATTTATTAATTTATGAGTTTACAACGTTATTCGTGGTACGTGGCCAATTATGTATTAAGTATTAATGATAGACGTTAAAAAAGCAATTTGTTTAAATTTGTGAATATGAAATGTTGTAATGGATGGACACTCATGTAAATTAGCTCAACAGATTTTAAGCAAATTTGGACATGTTGATACAATAAATGAGTTTAAAGTATAGGTACTCTTATTCGATTCAACACGGGCGAAGACAGACTAAAAAAATAACTATAGACCAACGGATTCATTTTTTAAACAAAGAATAAAACAAAATTAAAAGTCATTATTATTTTTGATACAAGAATTGAACAATAACGAAACTTATTATGATACAAATAAAATATTTGTGGTTGAACCTTACCTCTTCCTCAATTTATTGTCACTACATACTACAATGAATTTGTATGGTAAATACACTACATACTACAATGAATTTGTATGGTTTAATTGTAATTTGAAGTGGAAGGTTTATACGCATAATAACATCCATTAAACTCCGTATTTAAAAGGCGAAGCTGGAGGTAAAAGCTAGTCTATAATTCAGTTTATAGCTTTGTTGATTTATTTTGCAACTTCCAATAAGCAATCGTTCTAATGCTTTCGATTCATCTCAAAGATACGGAACCTATAGCCACAAGGAAAAGGTTTTTAAAGTAGCAAGTGTAGCGCATCGCAAGGCACCTTCCGTGACGCTGGCTCGCTGGGGCATACACAATTAAATAAGGGGCAAGGTTTTCATTAAATTCAATTTAAATATATTTAGCGTCTATCCACGTACATAATTTTAGGTATGAGTCTATTTGGATCAAATTTTAGAAAGATAGCGTAAGATACGTCAGTAATATGTACATAAGTAAAAATTACACTATGATTACGTTAAAATATGTGTCATAATTAATTTCATTTCTATTTTTGCAAGAAAAAAGAAACCGTATAAAACGTGTAATGTTTCAAATTACTAAGATTCATTTTATAATCAAAGTTTTAGGAACCGCATGAAATATTTATAAATACGACAATAGATTCTTTGTCTTTGACATTAGACAATAGTAAACCGTGGTCTTTAGGTTTTTTATCGTCTATTTCGGGAAATATCGGCGGCTTTGACTAACGGCTGCCATGACCTTGTTCGTGGTCGTTATTTGATACCTAAATACCTAGACGATTGGTTATAGTGAATTGAAAAGCAGTGGTGGCTCAGTGGTGAGAACCTCGGACTTCAAAATCGATAAGTCCGGGTTCGAGACCGGGCGGGCGTGCAGGAAATAAATTGATTTTTCAATTTATCTGCGCATGTGGATAACATCACCACTGCTTAAAACGGTGAAGGAAAACATCGTGAGGAAACCGGCATGTCCAAGAATTAAAAGTTCGACGACATGTGACATCTGCCAACCCGCACTTGGCCAGCGTGGTGGATTATGGCCTGAACCCTCATAGGAGGCCTGTGTCCCAGCAGTGGGAACATATATAGGCTGATGATGATGATTGGTTATAGTAGACTGGTTTATAGTAAAATAGCTGCGCCCCGCGGTTTCACCCGCGTCTGTATCCCGTAAGAATATCGGGATATAAAGTTGCTTATATGTTATTCCATATGTGCAGCTGTCTACGTACCAAATTTCATTGCAATCGGTTCAGTACACACATACATCCCTACAAACTGTCGCATTTATAATATTAAGTAGGAAGTAGGATGTGGTATGGTTTGTTGTTTGGGATTCGTATGGAGCAAAGTTGTTTCAAAAGTTGTAAACGGTATTGTGTAATTTAATGTACATTTTAAAGGTATATATCGGTGATCAATTTGAGTTCTCTTTAATTTATATCTGATTACGTGCTTTAAATTCATTTGGGAGTAATAACCAAGTGCATCGTTAAAATAGCGGAAATAATAATGAAGTAAACGAAAATGTTATGTTTATATGTGTCCAATAATTGACCACAACAGCTCAGTACCGGTACTGAGCACCGTCTTGTAATTTAACATTATTTTTGATGTATTTTGCAAACTTAATATCAAGATAAATTCGACAGATCAGTTTCCATAACGCAGCCAACTCATAGTTTTTTTGGCAACAAAGAAGATTTATTCGTTTCAACAAAAACTTAGTATCGTACGACACAAATCGACAAGACGTAATGCATAATAAGATAGTTGTTTTGCGGGACGCCGGCTGTTTTCCATCTGTTGCAGATTACGTCTAGAAAATTGTTATTTCATCCACGTTTCCTTATTGTGCTCTTCCTTATTGAGATACATTTTTAGATTAGAAACGAGAGAGTAGCCTATTTAGAGGTTCTGTATGACATTTCGTAAGGATTTCGGAAGGACTCTTTTTGATTGTGAGAAGTGCAGAAGAAATTGTTTTTGTTGTGGTTTTAATATTTTTACACCTCGTTTCGGTATCTGTACTGAAGGCATTCGTAACAGTTTAAAACTTATTACATATTCATATGATATAAAAGAAAATAAGTCTAGATGATTCATTATATTGTACTGTTAAACGACAATTACATTTTTACTGGGTCCTTGGTCGCTTCAATCAGCATTTGGAGAAAAATAAATTATGATTAAAGTGAGCGTTAGACGAAATATGTCTGAGAACCACTGAATATACAATATTTTTTCAACCCACTGTCTGAAGATGCTTATCGTAAGCAAAAATAAAAACAATTACCCATCAAAACAACTGAACGATGCTTTACAACTGGTATACTTTTTCTCTGACTTACCGAGACTTTGTGGACCGCAGTCGAGCCTGCAAATTCTTAGCTGTTCCGCGATATTTTGTATACGAGAGGCCATAGATCACATACGTCAGAAACATGTACAAAACCTATTAATTATCCTTGCATAATCTAGATCATGAAGGAGTAACAATTTGAGCCCCCAATCGCATAACATTTGGCATATTCAATTTCTTGTACGAATTGTAACACCTACCTTCATTAGTCTCCGCGTATTATCCGTAATCCCATTTAATATACATGAAGAACAGAACTTAATATACAAGCAAGCAATTGTAAGTCTTGTGCGTCGTTAATAATACTCAAAATCCTTTCCCGCGAACGTCATGACAAATGTTTAGTCTTTTGTATACGTGCCTTGCACTTGTGTCATAATGATTTATAATTCATTATAGTACCGTTAGGAGACTGGTACAACCAGTGTACGTTGAACTCTGGATTTATAAAGTCTTGCAACGTCATAGTTGTTAACATTTCGCATGAATGTATGTATAATACGACGTGAGTCCCGTAATGGTCAGAACGTACTGATCGGTTTAAAATATCTAAGTAAAAAACAAAAAAAAACTTTCCCAAAACAGTCCGTTAATTTCATTTAAATCTATTGAACTCTAATTAATTTTATGATTGTCGTTAAAACTTACTATTGTTCTTAAAACTCACGAATTGAAAGCAAATAGCTGAATTGACGAGGCAGGAAACCCCATTCTAGTTTTCTAGCCAATGTTCTGTTGCCAACACAATGAATTATTATATTTTTATTGTAAGTTGCCAGACATCTGACTCATATGGGAGAAATCAGCTCTTTTGATTCTTCGTACAGTTACCATATAATTCTAATTATAGATTTGTGTTTAAAATTAGAAATTATATCAAAAACCATAAATAATAGCCAATATCAACCAAGGAAGACAATGTTTATCATTGAAATAAGTATATTTACGTCATACCAGTATTTGACTAATTTTATTGTAGTTTTATATTTTTATTCCAAAACGAATTCTCCGTCAACTCTCACGAATGATTACCAATTAGGACCAAATTTGGAGTTGAAAGAAATGTATTTCTGTTGGTTTGTGTTTAGACGTGTGCACATTCGGACGGTGTCGAATGTTCGACCGGCGCGAATTGTTTTTCGTGCCCAATTTTACAACAATGGCCGCGGCATGACGATAGACTTGTGTTCTCGCCATCAAACGACTTTTGTGTTACAAATTTGGCGCGTTTTCGGCTTTTTATTGAGAAACGAGTAGTTTACATTCCCACTTTATTAATGGCCTATCCACATTTGTGAGTGCTTGTTTTGATAGTGTGGATGTTACCTACATTTCAGATATTAGGGCCACATATGGTTCAAACATAAGCGGGTGGGTCATGTCATTTAAAAATGTGTTAATCTATCTTTAATAAACAATGTATCTTTTAATAAACTATATTATTAAAAGATACAAAATTATCAAACTTTTCTATTAAGATCTTATGAGGGTGTGTTAAAATATCTATCTAGATAAAGGCTAACATTTTACATCTAAACAAAACAAGGACGATGGGTAATAAAGCTAAAATAACTTATGCATGAAATTAGTATCTGATTTAAACTTATAAAATTAAACTATAAGACTTAACGATAGCTGCGAAACGTAAAGAAAGTTATCTTAACTGTTCAACACTATCACATTGCTCTGTGAAGTTAAACTCGGATAAAGTACGCGAATTATCGATTCAATGGGGTTATTAAATAGATAAAATGCCTATAAAGGGACCTGAGAAACCGGCCTAGAAAGTTTGCAACATTCTTTCTTGTGTCGCATTTAAAAGCTATTTAGAGATACTAGATTTACACGAGCGGCTTCTATCGCGTGGTCAAGGTAATTTGACATTTGTCTCATTTTTAATATAGCGCCATCTATCTGAATTCATAATTCGGAGTGATTCGTATGGGCATCATAATCAGATGATGTTACCCTAAAATAAAAAGAAGCCTATTTGTATTTCTCTCTAGCCTACTAACCTTCTCCAGATATAAAAATCATACCATATCGCTCCGTAGCGACAGACAGACAAATACACAACACATTTATAATATAACCAATAATATCTGAACTGATATAATATTGAAATATGTCTCGATTGTTTGTTATTTATTTGTTAGGAATTAACTCAAAAACTTTCGAAAAAATCGGTTTTAAAAATCCTTAGATCATCAGAAAGTTACATCTTTGCCGAGTAACACGTGCAATATTTTTATCCCTTTACTCGAACGAAGTCGGGAAAAGAGGCTAGTATTCGTTAATACTTGCAACATTGTAGCCGGCATAAATACGCGCCATTTTTCTAGATTTATTAGGGGCGGAGAAAACTGCACGAAATAACAAATTTCAGACTCGTAAATAAATTGTGCGACTTTGCGGTCATTGCATCCATTGTTGTTGTTAATACTAACTGCTATTGTTATTCGTAAATAAGAATTTAGAACTTTTTTATCAGAAAGTTTGGTACTAAAATTTTATTAATATTTCACTCCTTTTACCTTTCTCCCGCGGTTGCCTGGTAGAGATCACTGCATAGTGATAAGGCCGTTGTACTATATGGTTGTGGTGTAATTTTTTCCATTTGTGTTTTCGTTTGTCATGTACAATAAAGAGTTAAACAAAAAATAAATAAACTGAATTCTGTGCAATGGTTTCACAGCATTAGATGGGGTTTGACAGACTTATATTTTA
Source organism: Zerene cesonia (assembly GCF_012273895.1). Classification (NCBI taxonomy): domain Eukaryota; kingdom Metazoa; phylum Arthropoda; class Insecta; order Lepidoptera; family Pieridae; genus Zerene; species Zerene cesonia. The sequence goes on along the minus strand of NC_052111.1, from coordinate 8,263,209 downwards.
CAAGTATTATACTAAGTAATGTACGAGTTAGGAAGAAAACTTTAAAAATAGAAGGTATAGGGTACCTACCTTTTTAGTTTTAACGGCAATAAATACAGTTCATATGTATATAAAAATTATTAGAAACTGCCTTAACAACCGACTAATTTGTATATTTTGTGTTACCATCCATCTAGGGCAGCACAGACTAGCTTAGAAAAACCTAGTTGTTTTAGACTTGACAGCTTAGTTACAGAAGAAGTAGCTATCTCAGAGTATATTTTTCATCATATGTACATCAATTCAAGTGCTGTAATCTAAATCTATACATTATAATATTGAGAAGTTAGTAAGAATGTATGGATGTTTGTTACTCATTCCCGCAAAAACTGCTGATCGAATATGCATGAAATTTGGTACGGAGCTATAACATAGTATGGATAAGCACATATGCTACTTTTTGCTTATATACCACGCGAGTAAAGCCACGATAACAGCAGTAATTAAAAGCTAAAAAGATTCTCTTAAAGCTATTATTATTATTCGAACTGCTTCTTTCTAAATTTCGAATTAGAAGTTCTAGTTCGAATTGAAAAAATATTTATTATGTCAAATAGGCTATATATTGAGGAAAACTATTAGTTATATAACGATTACAGCTATGAACCTTAACAATATAATCAAATAATTATTTAATAATATACTTCTCAAAATACAATGCGCAGATATTCTTTATAAAGCATCCATATTAATTATCGGGGAAAGCTGTGTATCGTTAGTTCTTGTATCATGTTATTTGTCAACGTTGCTAGAAGGATAGTTTCAGATACAGCGTTAAATTATATCCCACTTTCTCAGTTTAATATCAAGTCTAGAACTTATAGATAATTTTTAGCTTAGTTTGTTTAATTAGCATGGGAATTGAATTAAAATGGAACAATTTATTATGTTATTGCTAGATTATAAAAATATTGTTATTGATATTGTTTTCATACATTTTTATTTGTGTGTGTGTGTGGATATCCGTGTGTATTGAGAAGTGAATAATATCCTACTAATATTATAAACGCGATAGATTGTAACATTTAACCATAAAGCACTAACAAAAGATTACATAATTTTTAGTTCCACGTTTTCTTAAGATATCCTAAAAATGCTTTATCGACCTTTAAATCAATTACCAATTATTTGTCTAGACGAAACTTTATGAAAAATGGCTGCTCTCTCTGTCTAGTTATTCATTTTGTTTTATATTACTTTGCGATGAAAAGTTACTACTTATAATCTATACATTGCACATGATATTTCCTGAATTATTTAAATGACCCCTTTCACGAAGTTTCTCTATTTTTTTCTTATCATTAATAATTATGCTACAAACACATATTAACTCCGACTCCTTATATATTAATAAATGTACTAACTGGACGCCCCGGCCCCGCTCGGATAGTAATTAATCGCTGTTGAAATAATATAAAGTATCCTATTTTGACCTATATATATATCTGTACCCCCATAGGAGGCCTGTGTCCCAGCAGTGGGAACATATATGGGCTGATGATGATGATGATGATGATGATCCTATTTTAAGTTGGATCAAACAGCACATGGTGTGCAAATTCGATTAAAATCAGTTGAGTTGTCTAGGAGTCGATCGTGGACGAACAACGTTTCACGTAATTTATATATATTAAGGTGTATATGTTTTTCAGCAGCCTCTGTTCATGATAGGGACTATTACATTATTACAATGGCGTGCGTGTCCATAATTCTAGTCAACCAGTCAACATTGCTAAATAGATAGTTTACTCTATGTATTTACGTTATAGTTTAGCTACATAGTTTTCAAATTAAAACAAATGAACGAACGAACGAAAGAACGAAAGAACGAATGAATCAAGAACGACGCTACACGTTTTTACATTCACACGTATAAGTTCTGACTTGTAAATGATTCAAAATAACAAAGGTCAATAACACTACGTTGAACGATCAATCTTGTCTAAGAAACATTATTATCTAAACGCTAACTCGTATTAAAAGGAAATGGCCTCTAGCTTGTTTCGGTACAGAGGGAACGTAAGTTTTAAACAGGTTTTTCAATCCTCTTATTATGTTCTTGGTTAATTTGTTTGCTGTTAATGTTATGTAACGTTTAAGAGTGAATGATTAGTTATTTATAGCTTCTATGTTTATGAGGGACTTTATAGAATTTTCTAGAAGGCAATGTTACGTTTTACGAGCAAAAATAAAGGGTTGAAAGCGCGGAAGTAATTGATTCGCTTTTAAACGTTTCAAAAAATATATAACAAGGTGATTTAAATATTACGAAATACAAGTTTTCTGTAAGTACTAATAAGCGATTGACTTTCTTTGTTCAAAGTTTTAGGCCCTTGTCAAAAAAAAATTTAAAGACATAACGGAAAGTATGTTTGGGACCTCGTCATTTATTATTTATCTTTGTTTCAATCAAATGTTTGCGGCCACTTTCAGTTTTCAGTCGACGATACTTTTTAACCGATTTCAAAAAAGGAGGTTTCTATTGGACAATGTTTTTTTTCTGTCAATAATTTCAATTTGCAGTAGCCGGATCACAAAATTGCCAATGAAGAATCTCCATAGGAAATGTTTGTTCTCCCTACAAGTCGAAATGAGGGATTTTACTTAATGAAATGCCGGTTTTCGAATATAAATTCTTTTAGTTACCCTGCAGCAGTATTGGGTTAGTCTACCGTGATTGGCAGACAGATGAATGATAAGGGAAATATTACGTCACGCCTAGGCCTTGCGTGTTATTTATTCATTTAAAACTTTGTTAATGCTAATACAAGAAATACACTAGTTAGTTCTGAGGTATGATTGGTACAGACAAATTTATGAGAAGTGTGCTTGTTTATCGACTGTTGGTATAAAGCTATTTGTGTTATGATTGAGATAGTTGCTTGTATTTGATATTCCGTCTTTGGATTCGAGATGAAGGTAAAGTTTATAGCAAGCTTGTAATACTTGCATAAACTATATACGAAATAATGCATACGTTTTGGAATATTAGTTAGCTTTCCAGCTTTGTTGTTAGACTATCGCACACGTTCTATACAGTTTTGAATAATATTTAAGTTTTATTTTTGTGTCAAATATAGTTTATATTCATAGGTTAAGATTATATCACCTTAAGAAACTAGCTGTGCCCCGTGGTTTCAACTTCTTTTCTTTTATTTGTTGGTTATCTTCAATGGAATAATTTTTCATCATCTGTTCATGAGAATAAGCGTGTTCAAATATACAAATTCTGCAGCTTCACATGTGTATACATATTGTAGTTTTATACAAAATATTAAAAGATATCCTATCATGTTGATTGGTTCAGGAGTCACCATCATCATCAGCCCATATATGTTTCCACTGAGGGACTCGGGCCTCCTATGAGGGTTCAGGCCTTAATCCACATATCTTGTCGTTGAACTATTGATTTATCGACATGCCCGTTTCCGTACCATGTTTTCCTTCACGTTTCGATGTTCAGATAAATTGGAAAATCAGTAAAGTTCAGGGATGAAATGTTATAAATATAAAAACTGATATTCCTAGACATTCTTGTTCTGTGAATGTTCATCTAAGCTTTCTGTGTGGAATCAATTACTTAATATTTGAATCGTATCTGGATTATACGAAAGTTACAGAAAAACATATCTCACTCATTTTGAAAGAATAGAAAAATTTGATCACGAGGGGGGAACAATTTTTTTCTATTCTTTCAAAATTTCGCATTTATAAAGCATTCCAATGCTATAAAAGTAAAAATTAAATATCTTACTATTCAATAATATCAACCTATGTATTATTGATATTGCATTTTAAAGCTAATTAGTTGAATAAGATAAAAGACTATTGGAATATCGTCAGAAAGATCACGTAATCAGTTAACTGTTACGAGAATTAATACATCGTACGATACCCAAAAGTTCGAGTCTGCGAAAGCCAGTTCTTAAAACTATTGTCGCATTCCTCACCTTATTTGGCAAGAGCTGGGCATCCAGTTTCGCTGCACGAATGTGCACGCGCTGAAAGAAACGTGGTTTTGCGCAGCGGGGAATTTGGAAAAAATATTTGTCAAATTTTTTTTTTGTTTTATTGAATAATTGGGAGACAGTTTTATGGTAAATTGAAATGCACATAACGTGTGTAGTTGTACATATTATTCTGTGATGTAGTGTTTGTAAGGTTAAACTTCACGAATCTCCTAATTAGTCACTTGACTAACCTAACCACCGATTCAAGATATTTTATTACAGATTATGTATGTTTTTAATAATAAATATAACGTATTTAATTATATTTACATAATGTCGAAAGTAGATTTTGTAGCATTAGTAGGCTGTAGGCTTTAATACAACTCCTATCATCTTATATTAAAGGAAAATTAGTTGCAAACACTGTGTGTTTACTAATCTTGTTTGAGTTCTCCACGATATATATTGACCAAACCAAATAGCTCTTAGTTAAGTGTATTATCTGACTGGAAACTGGTGATTTAGTGTTATAGGGTAGAATTTCGGATTTAAACTGGTATATTTATGTAAATAAATAATTATATAAATAGAATATTTAATGTACTAATGATGAATGTAAGAGGATTATTTATACTCGAATAAATTTATTTAAGAATTGATAAATTATTTTATGTATACCACATAGAGGTTAACCTGAATTGGTACTTAAATAGCTATCATTTAACTTTTTTGATTGTTTTAAACGATATTCATAACATAGGAAAATATATAAAGGATATGAAAAACAAATTCAAATTACATATGTTACAATGAGGTACATTACATAGCAAGCATTATCAGAATTTAGTGCTGCAGATTATTCCAAATGGAAGAAATATATCTTTTCCCTTGGCCATAAAATTGACAAACGCACACCAACGTGCACCTTGAATCAAGGACTCAGATAAAGCCCGTTGCTACGAGAAATTTGCATGCCCCGATATAGGCTTGAGATTGTAGTATTAATTGTTTAACTTGATGCCTATTTTACATACAGTCTCTCGGGATTTTGTATATTCATGAATTTTGCACGCGGTATAAAATGCAGTAAACATTTTGTCGGTAGTTTATAAAAAAATATATTTTAACATATAGGAGTGGTCAACTTTCGAATATTTGGGCAATCAGTGTGTAAGTTAACCTTTTTTTCAGCTATAGTGAAAATTTAAACCTTCTCGAAGTGCAAACTTCTTAAATCCTGGATTCCTGGATTTAAGAATACCCAGGTAAGGGAATCCATACTATGTAACCTCAAGTGTGAAAAGGTCACAATAACAACCAACACATAAATAATTAATTTATGTATCTAATATTTTAGTAATTAAAAAGCAAAGAAAATCATGCCGTGGCTTAGGTAACAAACCAACCCATGTGTAACCAAGCACAACGCTTTTAGTACTATGCATGTGTCTCGTCATTTTCCGACAAAAAGGCTGCTGAAGAAAATTGATCAAAAAATAGCATTCTGATAGATTTTATCACGATAGTACCGACATAAAGGCGTGGGCTTATACTTTTCGTATTTTAATAAAGCTTACAATAAGATATTAAAATATAAAACGGATCGCAAGAAATTTCGCTCGTTCTTCAATCTCAATATTATTTATTGCTGCGGTAGGTGAATCTATTAATAATATTAGTTTCAAATGCCAGTTCTGTAGTTATGATGGTAAGTCTATGATAACGCGTCTAGAGGCCGAGCACCATCACGTGTTGGGACTCATTATGGTCCATTATAGAACCGCTTAAGCACAGTTACAGACGAGTTGTATCTATTTTTATAGATCAGGCTAATGAGATTCATATTGAATAGTAGGCTAAATGACCAACTAATATGATACTAAAATTGTGTAATTTAATTTTAGTATCGTAGGAGTCGAACACACTTCGGCACGTCACGAATTGGGCCAGGTAGCACCGGGGAAGTACCACACCCCCACAGAAGACCGGCGTGAAATATCATACTACTATGTTTCGTTCGGTGAGTGGGGTAGCCAGAGACCAATTGCTTTTTTCTTCTCAGTCCATAGCTTGTTTCCAGTCGTAAGTCCTTTTCTCATAGGGGATAAGAATACCCCTTATCCCTAAAAAGCGCGCAGTGTAATCGAAGGTTCACTACATCTGCGAATGTTCATGTGGTGTTGTGGTGTATGGTGGTGGTCATTCAGGTGGTGATCGCTTACAATAAAAAATACGTAAAGCATTATCTCTTCACCAGTTAGAATACCGTATAGCTAAAATAAGTACTCCGAGTACTGTACTTAAAAGGTCTTTTTATATGACATTACTATATATAGTTTACTTTAGTTCAAAAAGGATATATATTTTATATGCCTCTTTCAAGACACAATATATTTCCTTCACAGACTTTTGACCACAAAATGCGTGACTGTAATTTGAAAATCTATAATCAATGGATTATTTATTATTCCTGTATATGAAGACAAATATAAACGCATATTATTCTTTAATCTTGCTGTTAAAATAAATATATTTTCATACATGACTTTATATTGTTCCTTATTTCTTTTTGCTTTAATTAAGGAATTAAACCCAAACTCGCTTCTTGAAATTTTCCACATTAAACCCTTTAAATTTAAAGGTAACGTCGAGCAGACTAATATCACCCAAGTCCTTAAACTTGAAGCACATTTTATTCTGGCTCTTGGGAAATTCATTTCTTTATGTTCACAGCCATCTCATACAAAATTTACTGTTTGTGCTTTGTTAGAGAAAAGGTTAATACTTTGTACTTGTATTTAAAAATGAAGCTTAATTTCGAAATTGTATTTATTTAATGAAATTAAAAAGAACATTTGTCTTATACATTATGCACTAATTGAAAGAAACGTCGCGTTGAAAAACCCTTGCCATTAGATAATTGGCCTCTTTTGCGGCTTCACTCGCGTGGTACCCGGCTGATATGTACTAAAGCGTATGTGTTAATCCAGACTATAATCTATCTCTGTACCAAATTTTATACAGATTACAAACGAGATTTTTTCGTGAAAGAGTAACAAACATCCATACATTCTTGCAAACTTTTATAGCTTTATAATATTACTAGCTGCGTCGCCCACTGACGAACGCACGGGCAATAGCAATTATTTATATGGCTCATGTCGGAATCTATAGGTATAATCTAAGTATAAGCTATATTTTTTTTTTATGTCACAGTCGGCAATGGAGCTGGTGGGACGCCTGATGGTAAGCGCTACCACCGCCCATGAACATTTGTAGAGGCGTAAGGACGATTGCAGACCTTGCCGAAAATGGATTGCCGACTTTAAATTGGGAAGGGATTACTGAAACTCGATACAATCCATTCAATAGTTTTTACGTGAAAGATCCATCCACCAATATTTACATACCTTCGCATTTACAATATTAGTAGGATTGTTAGGACAAATTGTATCAATTTGTTTATCTTTACATGAATAAGCAAACGAGAATACACAACCAAAAAAATCTAAGCAGTATTTATAATTAAAACAGCCTACCAAATGCAATTATTTAGCGTGTTCGCTAACAAATAGATACTCAACGTATTCAAGATAAAGCTTCATTTAAAGTTAAATGTACATTTTCAACGTTAATTAAAGTTTAACTAATGATCGTTAGTCGTGCACTGTGTAATCAGGATCACATCGCCTATAACGGCTCGGCTTCATTTGTTTAATACGCGAATATTAATTGTAGAAGTTAAATTAAAATGATGTTGGATCGCTCAGTAATTTTCTTCAGCGGCGGAGACGCGACGGAGTTATCAATGGATTAATTAAAGCTGAGACAAGTGGTTGTCGCAAATGAAATTGGTTTCTGGTTTTTTGGTTTTTCTTTAAATCTGTCTGGTTTAATATGCTGTTGAATTAGTTGATTAACTGGTTAATGAGCGTTTTAGTCCAAGGGTTTTGGGTAGTTATGGTAAAGACTTAAAAGTCTTGCTAATGTCTTTTGAGTCTAAGTTAGTTCAAGCCACGAAAAATTGATCTATTGATGCTTAGTGTCCTATTCCTAAATTGTAATGTTAGTATCATTTTTTTTAACAAATTTCTAGATACTTCCAGTATTTTTCATCAGAGCTGATATAATCTGAAATTCTTGTAAGTCGTGTTGAATATGATAAAGCGTTAATTCAGAAAGCTGCTTTCTGTCTTTTAATCTCATATTGATTAAAATCTCGATTCCAGGATTATTTTTAACCGACAGATAAATATTCAATTCAAACCCGCTATTATTCAAAGTCTAATTTTTATAAACCCCCATTTGTTACCAACCGTCGTTTGTGGCACCACTCCTGACTTTATGGTCCAGTCAAATTAAAGTGAAGAAAACATTTCATAACCGTTTTTTTAGAATTGATAAGAAAAATGCAAGTTACATTAACTTATTAGTGTCTATACGTTATTATACATAAAATGTAGGTGAGTGTCTATATTTAATTTTTTATTGAATTTTTATTATTACTGTAAAAAGTATTAAAGTGACTGCTTTGCCTTGGCATGCTTTGAGTCATTTCCAATTAAAATATAACACTGTGTCGCTTGTCTGCTCAAACAACTATAAGTTTTACTGCAAGAGTTCGAGCAATTAAATATATATTACGATTAAGAATAATGCTTACAACATTTTCTTTCCATTTTCAAACTTTGACAGCGTTTTGTACCTATCTTACGTTTTCACGTCCAAAGATATAATGAAACAAAGCAGTAATTAGATTACGTAACAAAAAATCTTTTATAAATAAGGGGCTACTACTAACCGGCGTGTAATTCAAAACGCTGCCAAAAATAACCTTGAAAATCGTAACGTAAAAACGAAAATATAAAATAAAACAAACATGTCTGAGATTCGAATTGAAACGTTGAGCAGGTATTTCGGTTAGCGAAACTTACGTCACGGTCCCACCGTGGTAATCTGAGGGTCGACGACCTGGCCGATGCAGATGCGTTGGCCGACGGTTCATGTGTAGTGGTACAACCTCCCACGTGAATGCGGCGCGAGTGGTAAGCGAAGACGGGAGCGGACGGCGGAGCGATTATCATATGTAATTGTTTGAGGGATGTTTTTGATCTGAAATGGTGTTGGTATCTTCTTGGAAACATTTAAAATATACGATTGTATAGAACATATTTAATCTATTTTAATGAAGTCATGGTGTGGAGACCTATCATATTCAACCCCTATCAATATACATAATTTACTCAAAATTATAATTAATTTACGATAAAGACAACATTTCTTCACTGATAGTTAATTTTATCTTACTTATGGTCAAATATTATATACTAAGTCACTTTTAACTCTAAAAACTAAACTATTTTTGTTTTAATTACTTGCTTAGTGATTATTATCTGGGATAGTATGGGTGAGACGCCTAATCCATAACCGACCATAAAAATAATATATGTTATATCCAACATGGACGCAGTAATATTTGAACGCCTAATTGACAACGGAACCGGATTTAAATTGAACCTAGATGATAATATAGCCTTTTCAAACAATATATTTAAAAATTTTGCTATACTAAAAATAGTGTAGATTTTCTTAGGCATCATTTTATTCTCAGTATACAATTTTATAACACTAACCGATGACATCATGTTTGTGAATATTATTATAGTATTTACGCGACATTAACCGGCCATGTAAAATTGATTGACGTAACTATAAGTAAGCTGTGTTAGTCACAAAGAGAACATCCGTAATGTAAATGTAACAATAATATATCCCTCTAATGAAATGTTCTGTTAGTATGTTTCATAGAATACTAATCACTGAGGTTTTTATTTTGTAGGCTAAAATCTTGTATAGGGTCGACCTTCGTCTACATGTTTAGCGGGTGAGCATTATATTTAGTGAGGGTCTACCTTATGTGGGATACTCTGCTTAAGCAATATTAACACGTTTCAATACAGCAGATAATTTGGTAAAGGGAAATATCGTAAGGAAATTCGTACACTTCTCATCGATATGAGATATTTGTCATCCTACATGGGTGGCGTAGTGGATTGTTGCTATAGCCTCTCATCCTATCTTACTAATATGATAAATGCGAAAGTTTGTAAGGATGCGTGTGCGTTTGTTGCTCTTTCACGCAAAAACTACTGGACCGATTGCAATGAAATTTGATACGGACAAATGGAATATCATATAGGCTTTTTAACCCGATATTTCTATGGGGTACGGACTTACGAAATATGACAAGGCCCTCACATCTTATGACTCATACCATCCCCTGTTAAGAAGTCCGCCTACACAATGACTTTTCGATTTAAATCCGACTTGATTTCGTGTTTTTTGTTGGTATTTAAATCGGACGCTCGTTATAAGTCAGGTAACGTCGATGGATCAAACGAATCTGTGCAAAGTGCGTACAGTCAATGAATAAAGCTATTATAGATTTTAGATTATATATTAGATTTAAATTACAATATAGTATATAGAACAGAAATATTAAGTATTGTTTTTTGTCTTATACTTATTTTTCCACATAGAATTTTTAAAAATGAATTAAGTATGTAATGCAGCGATGATATTTAATAACGATATTTTAAATCACGAAACAGAAGAAAAGCTTTCCTTTTTTTATTATAGAGTGATTTTATTTGGTTAAATGGATAAAGCTATATTCTTATATATTTAATAGATTTGACAGAAAACTGACCTTTATACCAATTACCCTTCATTGACGTACCGAAAGTAAATACTAAACAAAGATAGCCATATAAAAAGAAAATGTAAATAAAAATTAAAGGCAAAGAAATTTTGAAGTTGCTCTTAACACTCGAGAGCAAGCATTCTTCAGCGTAGATTTACTTTGCTGCACGACTTTTATCAAATATTTCAAATGCTGCTATTTACACTATAAATATTTATTCTCTAGTATTAAAGTGCTATCTATAAAAGGGCTTCGGTCCGTGCTAATTTAACAATACGTTTAATAAGTAATAAGATTTATGTTTTGTGTATTCGATAACAATTGTATAAATACAAGATTTTTATAAACACCATCAGTTTTTATAAGCATCTATTTTGATATTTTTTTCCATATAAGCACGGTATAAATAAACGGGTAATTAAAGATGTTCATTGTATGTTCTTTTATTATTTATGTTAAAATTCATTGTATTTGACTGTACCTTCAAAGAATTTAAACTGGAGTGTCTTTCACGTTTTTGCATTGAATAAAAAATGACGTAGTACTTCTAGTAATGTTGCGATACGGATCAAAGATCAAAGTATTATATTTATCTCGACCATTGAATAAACGTAAGGTACCATGAAAAGTAATAAAACAAATATTTTGCTCTAAAAAGGAGGTTTATGTCTTCTATGAAAGCGCAATACAGTTTCGAGATACTAGGATTATCTCTCGTAGGTTATACGTGAAGGCTTGCAATATTTTCTACGTCACGTTTGCGTATATATAGCTATCCGCCCGCGGCTTCGCCCGCGTGGAATTCGGTTATATCGCGTGACATTGTAAGGAGTACGCTTTTCTTCTGTTGCGCCTCTCAGCTCATCTCTTTTTCTTCATCCGATATACGAATTTGTCTTAAACAATTGAAAAATCTTACATGATTTTCAATACAAAGGAAGGAATTTCCATACAAAGTTTCATTCAACCCCTTCAGCCATTTTTTTCGCATTGAAAAGTATGGTATGTCCTTTTCAAAGTTCAGCTCCATCTTCATACCAAATATCATCAAAATCAGTTTGACAATAACGAACTTTCATACAAACTTCCAACCCCTATTTAAACCCCTTCTATCCTTTTTTGATAAAAAGTATCCATGCCATTTACCATGTTCAGTTCTATCTTCATCAAAATCCGTTATAATGTCGGCGTGAAAGCGTAACAGACAGACAGACAAAGTTACTTTCGCATAGCATATTTACGCAATATTATTTTTTATAAAAACTAAATTGCAATTGTTATAAATTCTAAATTCTAAAAATATACGTATGTATGAATATTGTTATGAATAAATAATAATAAATAAAATATAAAATATTATATTATATTATGCATGTACTTGAAACAATTTTGAATTCAATTTCCGCAGATAAGAAAGAAGCGAACGATTCCCTATTCCGAATTATCCCTATTCCTATTAAGAATAATATACCCATAAAAATGTGGAAAAAGAAGTCTCTCCATACTGTATCTATTGAGACAAGATGACAAATGTCACTTACAACCTAGGTGAGGAAGGTGGTAAATGTAACCCATTCGAATACAGATTGGTCCACTTCAAGTATATCTTAATTATAATTGGGCCTGGACAAAGAATTAACAATTCCTCATAAATCGGAGTGAAAGCTAAATAAGTTGAAGCAAAATTGATGTATATAAAACTCTAGTAGACCCTACTAATATTGTAAATATGAAAGGAATTGTGCCTGTTTGTCTCTTCTTCACGCCGTAACTACTAAATCGGTTTGGTTGAAATTTAGAAAGATGTTTGGCACTCGACTTAAAAACTAAGCAGGCGACGCCGCGGGCTGATATAAAACGATACACAGTTGTTTTTTATGCTCTAATATTAAATCACTTCAACCACTACTAAAAACCACACATTCATAGTTGATCGTTGCCAAAATTCAAATATATTCGATTCTCAAGCAACAATGTATACAATAGACGGAATACATTTAAGTGAACAACAGGGAAATAGTTGAAATACCAAAGTTTTGCATAACGAATCCGTCTAGACTCGGCCATCGCAACCTTAAGCTTAGTCATGTACAATATGACCTAAGGTTAATAACCGCTTGTAACTCATCTCGATACTGCAGGAGAGATGGAACAAGTTCACGATTCAGTACACGCCATTATGACCCTTATTATAATTTATAGTGTAACGGTGTGTCTAATTTATAATTTTATGCTACACGAAAATTGTTTTATATAATTATATTAGTTATAGCGAGTTGCTGCGGTTAAATTGGTTAAGGTATTTTGAACATAGAAAAAACGCGAAGAAAAGTAATAGAAACAGAATTTAAATTAACCTAATTTATCTCCAACGATCCTTAAGTATTATATCTAAAAAGAACAGGAAACAAATCATATATTTGCCTAAACGTAAGTCAGATTTTTGATTAGAATTACATTATAGCTTCTGTTGGCCACGGGTTTATTCGAGTCGCTTTAATACTAACATATGTCTACCCCAATTCACTTTTAGACGTAGATAAACGAAGAATCTATGTAAAACGAGTCTCTGCTAATTCCTTGAATAATGGATTCGATTAATTCAAACCAGTTATAAAAACGCGCATGTGCATAAAACACACGGTTAACTTTACAAGAGCAATGCCTACAATTATGTAGATTCTAGATTGAACAAGCGTTTGCAACTGGAAAAAAATGCACTTAGCTCGGAGCAACGTCATCACAAACGCAGGATAAAGATAACGGTTGTGGTGAATTAAATAATCACTCAATACGAGTATCTCATTACCATTCACATGATACGTTTCTGAGTAAATGACGAAGTTCTGGAAAATTCTACGCGACATCCGCGATACAATAAGGTCGCATGACTCAGTTAGGGAGGGCCAGAGTCACGACACCGACGCCCTGCATTGTACTAGAAAGTTTGATAGATATTGTGGACTATGAGTCTGTGAATAGCGCCACAGTTTAGTTTAGTTTAACTGCCTCTATTGTCTTTCTTGAGTAGGAGTTTGCGCCGTTATAAGAGCAGAATGTCAGTTGGGCACACAGATTCGGACTGTAACACCGACAGCTGGTGTGTGCGAAGCGACATGAATATCTGAGCACTAGGCTAAATAAATAACCTCTTCCTGATCCTGTTATAACCAGTGCAAATATTATTTCGAAGTTTGGCAATATTTTATGCCAGTAACTTCGACTTTCCCTAATCTAGGAGACAAATCTCATTTTAAATTTGACAACACTTATGCGTATATTTAGAAACCTTAATGTTTGTTTTCTTTCGATTTCTATTAAAAAAAAAGATAAACCTCAATGGGGCAAATAAAATACATGATTTGCTTTCTTTTCAATTTCCTACGTTTCTTTTTGTTGGTCTACGTTGTTCTTTCTTTTGACATCGAGTGCATCTTTGCAAATTGTTGATGCAACAGCTACAAAGGTGAACTACATACAAGTTGTGGTTGATTATAAATAGTACTTATTGTGTAACGGTATTATAATGTTACTAGCTGCGCCCCGCGGTTTCACCGCGTAAGTCTGTATTCCGTAGGAATATCGGGATAAAAAGTTGCCTATATGTTATTCCAGTTGTCCAGCTATCTACGTATTAAATTTCATTGCAATCGGTTCAGTAGTTTTTGCGTGAAAGACACACACATCCTTACAAACTCTCGCATTTATAATATTAGTAGGAAGTAGGATGTTAGAAGTAAAGTCTCGTTATTATTAGTCATAGTTACCTACCACGCTTAAAAATTGCAAAGTAATTTCTGAACAGGAAAATTATTAAATCTTTGGGTATGTGCGTCGAATTCGTTTTTAAAACTAACGTCTTTTTTTCATTTAGTATTAGTGAGATCCGTTTAACTGTTTTATTTTTATTAGGGTAATTACTTGACCTAGTCATATTAGGTTTCCAAATTGACCCAAGGACCAGCAAATTAACATTTATTTTATAAAATACTAGCTAGCTGCGTCCAATGGTTTCACTCACGCAATACGTTTTTGCTTTAAATCAATGTTTCCGTATGAATATTGGAATAAAAAAAAATCATAGCTATTCCTTATTACAGCAGCTATCTGCACGTGAGAATCCCATCAAAATAGGTATACCGTTTAAAAAATTAGCCGCATTAAACGGACAGACGAAAATTGTAAATGTATTAAGTGAAAAGCGGTTATTTTAATATTACAAACGGACACTCTAATCGTAATTATTGGTATAAATGATGATTCGACTGAACTTGAATTCAAGTAAGATTTCAATGTATTTCTTGCTATAGTCTCATACATCTGCGATATAATAAGGCTCTATGAGTCAGTCGGGGAGGGCCTGAGTCACGACTATGCCGCCCTCTATTGTGCTAGAAAGTTTCATAGATATATAAAGAGATACGGATATCTAAAGCATTGGTGTAGTGTTTGCGAAGCGATACCGATTCTTTTTAAGTTTTGGTATTGAGAAAGCTGATGAGAAACAAAAGTAATCCATACCTACACTATCCATTTTTCTGGTACTTTGACCTTTGATATAGGTTTTTTATTAATGTTTAGATTCTAAATGTGTTATCAATCATAGAAATAGTCTTCTATCTAAAAAAAGTTATAGTTTTAAGTATTTCACTTCATGTTTTATGTGTAACAGTTATTTTAAATATGTTGTCACAATAAATATATATCTTCATTACATTTTTTTTTTACATAAGAAAAGATAACCTATAAAGTAGTTAACATTATTAGCAATTATGAAACATTATTAACAATTATTCCGAGGCTTGTAGGCAGGCATAAATGTAAAATATGTAGTTTAAAATTTACAACTTTCGTTCATTTACAATATCTCTCATAAGTATCGTTAAGTACCTCTCGTAAGTATGTTATACTAGCTGTTCGCCCCGGTTTTCGCCCGCGGTACATATATGCTATAAATAGGCTTCATATATACCAGGTAGTGACATAACATTCATGAAATTTTTGATATCGGTCTTGTAGTTTTAGTGTGAATACATTATAAACTAATGTTTCATCTTTATAATATTAGTATAGATGTATGCGCCACGCACAAAATGCACAAATCATGAGTGTCTGTTGATCTCAGCTTAACGATTTGTCTTGTGAAAGTAACTATATATATGCACCTTTCAATGTTTTAGTAAGCAGAATACCCCTTAGGATCGGGACAGTATGAGGATCGCGGCTTCGGCGCTTATCTCTTGATACAAAATGATAAATTAAAAATTACTGTTATTATATTCTATATTAAAAAATAGTGGGAGGCATTTTTCAACATGTTTCTTGTATGTACATTTGGAGTCCGTATTTGAATAGTTGATTTTATCAATACTGGATGGTCTATTTTTTGAGCTGAGAATAGGATGATATTATTTGTAAGTAATGAAATATGCAAAGATCTATGAGAAAGAATTTGAGCTTAAATGACTTTATTCAGATATATCGGTTTTATAAGCATGTTTTACTAAGCACATAACCAATAATTAATCCTTACTAATATGTGAAGGTGTGTGTGTGCTTGTTTTTTTTTTTTTTGTTTCCCGTCGCAACAGAATAATTTTATTTTTGTTAGAATAATTTTGTTTTTGAACATAGTTTGGTTGGTAGAGAGTGGATACAGGATTTTTAGCTTAGTAAAGCACCTTATTCCCATGAGACGATCCATTATAATACATATATGGATTACTTCGTAATTTCAATTAAGATTTTAATTCAGAAAGATGGCGAGATATATTAAAATGTGACACATACAAAAGCTTTTAACTTCCTTGTTCCTCTCTTTCACCAATCCGCGGGTAACAGCTAGTTGAGTTATATACATAAAACCCCTGGAATCTACACAACACCAAAACTAGCAATCTAACACTCAATGAGAACTCACATATTTCTCACGTTCCAAAATAATTCATAAATTAAAGAATACCAGTAAATCAATCAAGTTCCTTTCTCCCCAGTCTCGTTAAATATGTAGAGAACAAAAAATGTAGACCGCACATTAGCGGTGCGTGGTCGAATACATGTTATTGTGTGACTCCGTATGGTATCCTGTTACTTGGTCAACCAGATATAATGGCGATATAAATTCTTTTTAATTCCGCTTTTAATATTTTTTTTGATTTAAACGTGGCTATGATTTACCCTTATTAATTTTCGAATTTTAAAAGTCGTTACGTTCCAATTTGTTTAACCGATTGAGATTATATTGTAATTACATTAATTATTGTTACATCACGTAATTATAAGTAATTTTCGAAATAATGTTATTTGATTTATATTACTGTAAAGTGTGAATGAAACGCCTTATTCTATTCAACTTTGAAGCTGGCTAGACAGAAATAATAAAAAAACAGAACATAATTGTTGTGTATGGTGAAATTCATTTTTCTTTATTATTTTCAATCAATAATCACAACATAAAACATTCATTTATTATAATATGCGCAAGAGCATAATAATATTCATCAGTACAATGTACCTTGGTATATAATTTAAAATTTTCCAATGGGACAGAGTCGTCTAGTAACTGGCTTATTCATCTTGACAAATTGGAGTGGTTTTTT
This sequence comes from Zerene cesonia, assembly GCF_012273895.1. Taxonomy (NCBI): domain Eukaryota; kingdom Metazoa; phylum Arthropoda; class Insecta; order Lepidoptera; family Pieridae; genus Zerene; species Zerene cesonia. The sequence goes on along the minus strand of NC_052111.1, from coordinate 8,245,918 downwards.
GATTTTTATCATAACTGCGGTATCGTCTTTTTTCGGTATAAATTAGACGTTTTAGTTTATACAATAAAACATTGTTATATATGTAATTGCATTTTATATAAGAACTATCTTCTCACCCGCTTCGTCTGCGTAGTTGAAGGAAAGGACAGACAGTCCTGGGGCTTTTCCGCATAGTTCTCGTTTCCGTGGGATCCTCTCTTCTTTTTTTTCTTTTCGGTACCTTCCTCTATTTACCGTTCCTTACCCTTCCCAGTCAATTACTTCTTTCGAGTCGTTTCCGCATCCTTTACTCCATAAAAGCGGGCAGCGTATTCACAGAGGGCCTACCTCTGTGAATGTTCATGGGCGGTCGCTTACCATCAGGCAAACCATCAGCTCAGCTGCCCGCTATGATATATAAAAGTAGGTACATCTTTTATTTACATTTTCATGATAGATGGAAGTCGTGGAGATATAGGACGTTTAAGCGCGAAAAATAAAATCGTATATGAAAGAGGTTTTAGTAGATACCAAACAGCTATTTCATATTAAAAATTAAATGACAAAGTGTCAGAACATTAGTGTCTTGAACACATATTAATAAAAACAAAATTAATACAAATTTATTTGATTTTCAAGAAGGAAATTACGTAGACGAGAAAATAATGAAACGTTATAATCCATTCAAAGTGAAGTGCTTACATACTCTTGCTTGTTATAAGTGAAAAACGGCCAAATAAATGCCATCATGTATGCCGTGTTTATATACCTACTGCGTATTAATTTAAAATTACATGGCAATTGAATGTAAATAATTCGTTTGTCGACATCAAATTCGGAGCGACGGACTAATACCAAAAGCCGGCTCATTCCATCTCAAACCAGTGTAACCACTCCATATTCATAAGTAATTACACTTAAATAAGCCAACGGTTCGACTATTTGAATAAACCGTCAAGCCAATATTACGATAACCGGTTATTTCAGTACCACGGTATCTCCTGAATTGGGAGGACGTATTATCAAATATACGATTCATATTTGGAACGTTCGCGAATCGGTGCCACCGCGCCGCCATCATGGAATTTCGGCCATGTTTTGCTTAAACGTAACCGTCGTATGAGCAATTAAAATTTGAATTTCGAATCGTTGGGATGGTTTGTCTGTGGTCATCGAGGATTGTGACGTGTTGGTAGGGGCGGGGTCGGCGCGCGGGCGGGGTGAAGGGAGCAACGCAGGCAGTCTTCGACCGTCGCCGCCCGCGCAATGCCGCGCGCTCACTCGTAACTGTACGCGGCTCGAGCGCCACGGCACTACCAAAAGCGCAGTAACTACGAATTTTACAACGCAAACATTTTATTTCCCTCGCGTGTATAGGGCCAATTTCGTGTTACTCGCGTTTTTGGTTTTCATTTCGCCACATTTAGTTCGGGTGACCGGTATCGTGTACCCGCCATGTTAAAATAATCGTGCGGCATCTTATGAGTTTTCCGAGCGTTGAACGTCGGATACAGCCTCCTTGTGGTAAGCTATCTTTTTATTTTCGATTAAATGCAATATATATTTAAATGCTATTGATATAGATACTTTAATTATGTCTGTTGTACATTGAGATAGAAATTTAAACAGAATGATATGTTAATAAGAACCTTAGGAATATATTATCATTAACCAGTAAATATTTATTATTAATTGTATAATTTGAAATCGTATCGAGTTATTTTAGCAACAGCAATGTATTTACATATCAAAACCCTGTTATGTTGAATCGTAATGATATTCAAGTACCCTCTTCTTAATCGTTAAAAACATCATTAAACAAATGAGCGCACACTTCAAGTATCACTCTCCGATAATTTACTTAAAAAATTTATAAGACTTTGGCGGGAAAAATTATTATTACCTGAAAAAAGAACATTTCCACGTATTGTATTGTTGATTGTTTAAATTAGCATCTACGTAAGAAAAAAGGCATTCGACAGTCCGTCGAATAAATTCGCAAGGAAAAACTAGTCATAAAATTTGCTCAAGATCATTTTATAGATAGCCAGTTTGCCTTTGTTGCATTGTATGTGGTTATTAAGGCTATACAGTATCCGGGTTCGCAGGTTTGACTGCCCACGGGTGCCCTTGACCGCTGTGAACCCGCCAAAATCTTTGCTACGTATGACGCACGCACTTAGTCTTAGCTGAATAAAACCTTTGTTCGTACAACACCTGCTTCGTTCAAAAACCTCTTTCGATATATAAAAGAACGTATCGTTAATTTTAATAGAACTATTGATTCTATGCGAATTCAACTTTCTTTTCACTATTCACTAGATTGTCCAGGTGGTGTATTATGTTAATTTTTTATCTGTCGCACCTTATTCCATTCGTGAACACTTGACAGGTGCTGTTTTATGTGTAGTTGCAACATAAAAAGCAATAGTCTGAAGGTCGTTTTCTAGGCGACGTCAAAATATAAGCCGTAAAGGTACGTGTCATTCGAATTTAATTTCGGTTGCTCAGTTAGGTATCTGTCACTTCCTTGTTGAATGTCAAATGACGGAAAAACAGCCTCGAAGATCAGTGGTAATAAAATTGATATTTAACTCTATGGAAGCAGAAATATAAAGAAATGTCTAGATTTTTTAAAAATTATATCACGTTGATATCTTAAGACGATATTTCTTTTATTTTGTGAATATAACGACGAACAAATACAATTCATTCAGTTTGACGAATCGCAAACAATTTCCATTTGACTATCGGGTACTAATTGTTTGAAATAACTCCAATGAGTTCGCAACACGAATGATGTACCATTAAGGTTATTTCTTCACTCTTAAAGTTGATTTTCAAGTAATTAATAATGAAGAATTAAATATTGATCAGCTAGAATACCCAAAGTAGGATTTACTGTGAGGCAATTAGAAACGTTTTACGCTGAACAAAAGTTTGCGTATCAACGAAATTTGAATGCCCGAGATCATAAGTGTAAACTTTATTATTTGTATGTACGAAACGAAGCGTATGCACGAGGCTGTCATCTAGCTCACGTAGCAGTAAGAGCGGTGGAAAAGTCCGGCGATTGTAACCGAAGCTAAGACATCTGATAGGTTGTCGGCCGGTGATATTAGAAAGTTGAAAATGAATTCCGGTCGACACTTTAATGAATAACTTGTGAAACTTGAGGCTGTACACCCACTGAGCAGATATCACTTATTAATTACTAGCTTTTACCCTCGGCGTCGCTTCCGTTCTGAGGAGAGTTTTTGTGAATTATGTTCCGGATATCTGACTTGTATAGCGGAATGTGTACTATATTTGTACGGGGCTTTTTAATGTGCGTTTAAGCATAACTTGCGTATAGATTTTGGAAAGTATATTCAGGTGGTATATATTAATAGTCCTTTTTGTTTCCATTTTAATAACACGATAAATAAGTAAGTCGTCTTTTTTGATACGATATGTATAAAATGCGATGATCATATTTAAATTTTTCATACATTGAGAACGTTTGGAACTTCGTTTTTCTTCCGTCTAATAGATTTCCACAATTATATCATAATTAGGAGGCCAAGGGCTAATAGGCCATTTTTCTTGTATGTTTTCCTTTATATTATGCAGGATATATTTATAAATTTTTCATATGATTTATTAATCTCGTAGAATATCATTTGTAATTAAAAATGAAAACTATCCATTATATGTTTCATCAACTTACACGCTGCTACCTACGACTATGTTGTAGAGTTAGCTCTTAGAGGGTTTATCAAAGCGCGCGTTGATGTCGTTTACAAGGGATGGAGTCAGGAAACTCATTACGAAATATGAACCTGAATTTACGAATGCTTTACAATTTATAGATAACCTTATGTTGAATATTTAGATAGTTTTTCAAATTATGGATTTCATTTATTACATTAGAAGTTTGTGGTAAAATTTAATTTGTAGAAAACGTGTAGTTTAAGTGGCGTTATTGGTACTAGAGTATAATTATATTGAAGTTATAAGGAAAATATGGCGAATTATTCCGAGATATACGTCATCTATAAGGTTACGAATACATATATATACGTAACAGCGTCATCGTACCTATAGCGATTGACTTAGATTTTAGTTAAAGACTCAAGGAATCTTTAATTATACTCGTTTATAAAACATATCAGTATTACTAGTTTATTTAATCATAACCTTTGTTTTGTAACATGTTGAGTAAGTTAATATTTAACTTTCCTAAATTCTTTTGAATAAATATTCAACAGAAAGAATGTCCAAATCGGACCAGTAGTTCCTGAGATTAGTGCGTTCAAACAAGCAAACTCTTCCGCTCTATAATATTAGTGTAGATTAGTGTAGATGTTACAAAATAAAGCAACTTAAAGCAAAAATTAACTACAGTCATAGTTCTATTAGATTTACTATAATGTTTTTAATGAAGTCTAATAGATCATTAAATATTTTAATAACCCTTTTATATATCATAAAGATGCTGTACGGGCATTTAAGTAGGTAGGTAAGGTAGTTAAGTAGTTAGGTAGGTAATATAGTGCACATTGTTGCTAAATCTAACTTAATGGTATCAAGCAATAGTTAAGACATTAACCTGATAACGAGACGAATTTTAATAGGAAAAAGTTATTATTTCTACTGCTGTTTCATACTCGTATGTAATGCGTAGGTATATGCTTAGGATTAAATTGTAGAGAGTAATTGAGTTCACGTTTTTATTTTTGTTAAATTCACCACAAATCTATCAAAGTGAGATATCTTTAATAAGAAACTAATGTAGTTTATTTGCTATGAAATGTTTTAATTTTCAATTAAATGATACAGAGTAAACAATAGAAAAGAAATTGTATTTGGCTATTTAAAAAAGAAAAAGAATCAAAAGTAAGATATGAAAAACATTGAATATTCTAATCATTATCCGTCAAGCTTGTGATTATCTAAATTTCTCGAAAAGGAAACGTCCCGTTACGCTATTGTTCGTATATTCTCCAAGTTTGTGTGTGTATTTACATACTCAGTGACCGTGAACGTGTGTGGGTGTCCGTGTGAAACCGCCAAAGAATGTCTGGAGAAGTCCGACTCGCTGTATAGTGTCCATCAGTTTTGTTTTGCTCGGGACTTTTTAAACCGTAATTATGACTGCAAGAAATCAAGTGGGAGAGTGCGGTTTTGTAGTTTAATATATTAATTTTTTGAAGTTGAGAACGGATGTTTATTTATACTACGTAGTTCGTATTTACAAGATGCATTCATAGCTTCCTATTATTGACTTAACGCCTCTTGTATGAGTCTTTCTTTCCTTCTAATTTTTTACTCAAAATGATCATTACAATTTATTTTAAATTGACAATTTCTGAAATATCTATATAATAGATGCTAGATAATTTTACTATATGAGATTTATAATTTTGTTCCTAGTACATCAAAATTACCTAAAATGAAACAATTTTGAGATTCATGATTCATAATCAACGAAACATTACTAATATTGCATTCGTCTAGGTTTGGTCTAGTCAAGTGACTCTAGGTTACACTAACAAAAACTGCCGCGTGTGTGATGTGGAAAACTTGAAAAAACAACCTTCAGCCCATTGTTTAATGTCAATGTTCTTGTATTAACAGTGTTTTCGTGAGGAATTAGCTCGTACACTCCATTTACATAGCCACGGACCGTGAACCAACATGTGAAACTGCCTTGTGCATTGTCTAACGAAATTCAATTCAAATTGCTTTATTCTTTCTCATTTACATACCTTTGATATTTAATTACTTTCAAGATACGAATAATTTTATTAAAACTAGCGGCCCGGCCTAGCTTCACCCGTGGTACCTCTTTTTCTCTATAAATATCTTCCTAGTAACGATTCATTTATATTTATATAGATAAGCTGATGTGATAATTTCAGTGTTTGCGTTAATTTTTCGTACAAATCAAAAAATGTATATGAAATAAACTCAAAAAAAAAACTAGTTATAAATAGATATACGTAAGGATTTATTGAATTTAACTCATGAATCCTTCTTAATAAACCGTAGACAAATATTTTTACTAGAGCCGTTCCATAAATATCTATCTATCGTCTTACTACTTTATTATGAGATAGGTGTTTGAATGTACGTATGCAAATAAATTGAATGAACTTTATATTCATATTATTGGTTTTAACAGGTATTTAGTTTATATATTCATATGTTTTTTAAATTAATGTGACATTATAACTACTACTAAATACAAGAAAACTAAGCAATTTGAATCGTACATTGCATACATTCGTGACATTCTTTTTCTATAGCACTATAGTATGAAAAATACTTTGTTAAGGGAGACAGACCGATTGTTATAGTCCGTAAATTTCATGAAAAATGGTTACCACGTTTGTTATACTGCATTAGAAGTATGATCACGATCTGAGGACGGGTACATTGGTATCTGCGACTGAATCAACGGTCGTTCGCACGGTGGAGGATGTAATCGTGACCTTTATGTCTATGACATAAGGTCTAAGTTGACCCTTACCATTTATTTGTAACATGTAAATATCGAAATTGCTATAATATAAACCTATTAAATCGTACCGTGACTAACTAGCCTGTGTGCATTAAACATTTAACATTATTTGGGGATAATTTATGACCGGTTTCGGGGTGTTTTTTAGTATTAAAATAGGGAGTCAAAGAGTGTTTTTTCAAAATTTATTGTACATATAATGTTTTAGCTGTTATTATAACATAAAAACATTTTTCCTACCTAGGTACTATGTTTTCCTACAGATACTTACGATTCCTCAGTTTAACTCTGGAATAAGCGGATGTTAGGATGTCAGAATAGTTTGTTAATTAGTGTTTTAACATTACACAAATTGTCAAACTATTTCGGAATCTCGCAGTATTTAAGACCATACAGAGAAATATCTTTATATAAAAGGTAAACTTATAACACTTTTCTTAATATGAAAAGGAGGTGATAGGATTGTATTTTCTTTTTGCTTTATTACTCTTTAGCTCCGTGGGTTTTGAATATATTACAATGATTCTTTTCGTATTTGATAGGAAATTGGTGGAACCAACAATTTGAATCTGAATTAGTAGCTTCAAGGACGTCGGGAACCGTTTTTTTGAAAAGAATTTTATATACTATAATAAATTTATAATTTTATAATGTTCGAAACACTATGTGATACTATTAAGGTAAATAATTTACATTAAACGATATATAGATAATATGTTTGCAGAAATTAATTCAAAGCGACTGCCAATTACATTTAAACAAATACCTATCGTACATAATACTAATTGTTTCATAAATACAAGCAATCTAGTAAAATTCCATTAATTTGTCATGATTTTAAAAGTGAAACATTTTATTGATTTCCTAAAATCTTTATTTGAGATTATCAATTCGATCAAATCCACAATGATAAATTGATACATAAGATTCACAATTAAAGATTTCTTTTTTTCAATAATAAAACTACTTCGGGCATTGGGAAATTAATTAAAATTCATTGCGACCAAATGTATACGTCCTCGTGAACGCTCAAAACGCACAAGGTAACTTAAATTACACATTTCTCGAGGAAGTTAATTTATCCTTTTTAAGAGCCTTCTCAACTACCTGCTTTAACGTCCTATTGTCTTCCATTATTTTGAAAGAAACCCGCTTCAAGTGTCTCGGTTAAATTGTAAGTTGCGAACAAAAGAACACAATTAAAGCCTCCCTCGAGAGCCTCGAGTGCTCATAAACTGGAAGATACTGTATTATGATTTTTAAACACAATGTATTATTGACATGTAATAATATTTGTTTGCTCGTAACAATGTTTCCCAGTTTCTTCTTGGTATTTTGGATTTAATGTTTCAGTCTAAAGCGGATTTAGTATAGCAAGCATATTTCTTAGTAATCTTTGCTTAAGATGGATACCCCAAAAATATTCTATATTTTAGAATAGTATTATTAAAAAAATGACAATGGTTCGATGTTTAAGAATTTCATAATTAGAATTGTATTTGTTGAACATTTATTTTTTTATTTTAAAATTGCAATGTTATCGAAGTTTCTCATAATTTTATTCGAGGTCTAAAGCTATTTCTTAGAAACATATGCAATCTTGCAAAATCGCGATATACATTTATTTTAAAATATATGTTAATAGGGCCATTAAAATTTTGTCTCCAAACCCGTTAGCCTTGAATTTTAGGATAACGTTGACTGACTAGACTATGCAACACGCATTTGATGCTTGCTTTGAATTCAACATTTTACCTCAGCAGTATTAATCATGTGCACTGTGGACGCCCTCTGCCTCACATAGGGGCCACAGGACATTAAGTAGTAAGTAGTAGTATTAATCATGGTTAATCATGCGTTTATATTATTTATAATAGGAAATATTTTAGCTTGCTGTGAATTCTATGAAACTGTTATATTAAAAAAGCACAAATACACATATTTGTGCCTTTTTAATTTATTGAGAAGAAACGTTTGCTCAAGCCTCGAGATATGATGGAATATTGGACATGTCCATCACTAACATTATCATACATTCTTAATAAATCTGTATATTAATATTATTCATAGAAGAACAATATAAATTTAAATAAAATCTCGTTTGTAATTCTGGTGGAAATCTCAATTAAAAAAAAAAATACAAAACCAATAGAAGGCAGTTCTAAATTTAAACGCTAATATTCAGAATGTTAATTTAAGCAATCTAATGTCAAATTACATCGGTCTCTAAGGCAAAAATCTCTGAATTTGAATTTTATTTACTCCTTAATGTAAATGAAGTCTTTTGTGGGGCAATTCCAGCGTTTACCTCGTCTAATGACTTGTGACGAGCGATGTAAGGCTTCGTAGGCGGTGTAATGTGAGAAATTTGGGAGTAAGAATTCACGTACCGAAATTTAAGGAGTTCTTACAAATGTAATCATTAGGAATGTTACTGAACGTTTCTGTAAGTCGCCAACGAAATGTATAATTTTTGACGTGTCTTAATGAGATCGAAAATTTTCTTTGTGAAATAAATTATACTTATGAAGAAAAATTCATTAACAGTAAAAGTTTTATTCTAAATGAACTATTTCATACAATTCGTAACTTTGTACATTGTCGTTTTTGTGAATGAATAATACTTGATTTTATGAGCTTTACTTTCTTTAACATTAAATACCTTCAATATAGGAACATTTTCCTCAGAATTAATAAAATATTTTAAATAAATTAACAATAAATACATAGCAGTTTTATAAAAGATACATACTCAAAATTCGTGTAACGTTCCAGAGTATTCCACTGACCATTTCGAAAATAACGTGAAATCCGGACCGCAGGTATCTTTATTTTCAAGCAGGTATACGGCCGCACCTGCCGAGGGAACCATGTCTCGACCATTACGAGGTCCTTCCGAGCGTGTTATCTTTCCCCTCCGTCGCCTTAGGGGCTATACGCCGCGCGGGGAAGGGTAGACCACGCAAACCGGTCGCCAGTCTAGTTCAATCAACAGTGTGGCTTACACCGCTGGTTTTTGTGTGAATAATGGTTTTACTGTAACCCTTTTAAGGTAATTTTCTTTTTTGACCTTTTTCGTAGATTGATTGAGCAAATTTTTAAATTATTTTCTTTTTATTTGTTAAAAATTAGTGTTCCTCTGGTAGCGATTAGGTTGGTTGATGTATGAGAATTAAATATATCATTTAATCTAAAAATTCTCTTGTGTATATATTTCTTATCGAAGTTTACGGTTACAAAACGGTCGTTCATTTTGCTTTAATGGAACTTCTAGTTTGTTTTTTATAACGCCTCATAATTTCACCATTACAAACCCTACCGCGCTTCTTCGAGAGCCTTAATCGTGAATGAATTCAACCATAGATTAAAATACAAGTTCTAAAAACTAGCACGTTTGTAATTAATAAATTTTACAATCTCCATTCACCTGTTTCCGTTGGGCGTACACCTGGCAGCATAATGATGCGCGGACCATTGAAATATGTTGTCAGTATGCATTAAAAAATAACTAGTCTATATAAAGAGTTGTCTCGACAATGGTAAAGATATGAACGCTTGCAAAAACGTTAATTCTAGATAGGAATTCGTTTTTCATAAGGCGATGTTCTGTTCTGCAGAGCGTGACTCGGTTTTTTATGCTCTGAGGCGCTTACTTCATACATAACTTTAGTTAGAGCGATTAAATTCGAATGGAAGAGAGGATTTGTGAATGTTTTGCATATTAATATTGTATAATTGTTGAGAAAAAAGATGGAATTGTTAAGGAAACTCTAATGGAATTTTAATTTTGATCCTTTGATATGTGTGTTGAATGAATCAATTATTATTATAGCGCCAATGAATCAAGCAAGTTAATTAAATGGTTAATTAATCTGTTGCTATTATTATTATTTTTAATTCATCATATTTCAAGAGAGTTTTTCTTCGAGCTTTATATGGATCTTAGTTTTAATTGATAGTGATGAATATACGGATGTTATGCAGCATATATATGAAACTTTATATCGTCGTACTGAGACAAAAAGAATACAATAAATATGGTATTGTATTCATTATATTCACAGTGATTCAATTACATAATTTATAATTAATATCGATGAAGACAGTTTAATTTTTGCCAATGGCGCGTAAATAACAAAAGTTTATGTTTGAAATAATTTTAAAAACAAAATTTACTACGCAATTTTCCATAACATGGAGTCGTAGGTGTTGTCATAATGTCAAACATCTTTCAAGGGTGACCTTTGTGAACCATAGGTAATATAAAAATAACACTGACTTTTATAGTGATTCAAAAAGAAAAGCCGGCTAGCCTACAATTGTAACCAGTAAAGTTTTTGTGTCTACTTATAAATTCTAAAATACTCATTTGTAGTTTCCAGTCTTCGTATTTACTAATGAAACGCTTATAGTAGAATTTGGTAATATTTGATTCTTTGTGGTTCAATACGTCGAAATTTATCAATACTGAATGCAAATGATAGCGTGATTCAAATAAACGTGCTTCGATTTCTTGCCCACAGATGTGTTTGCACCTGTGGTTTTAACTTTTGAACAAAGGATATAATATCCTACCAATAACAGATAGGTAGTTAGGCAGGAAGTGACGCTCCTTTTATTTCTAAAGATATTTAAAGGCATAAAGGAATAGACAACCATGATTCGTAGTGGGTAGATGGTCCAACATCGCTGCTATCGGGTAAACTATAAGTAATTTCGTTTTTAAAGTAGTAAGTTTTCGTATGATAAACTTGATACATGTAAGCATTGTGTTTTAAAATGACATATTAAAAAAAAGTCTGATCGTATTTACTTGATTGTGTTTCACCGCGACGCCTTATTACTGGTCTATATTAAATAAGACATTTCTAGTTTCAACATCAATTGCACTGCCTTTTAAGGCGCTTTCCAACGACAGCAGTGGGCTGTTCTCATTCCTGTTTGTCTAGACTTGTAATTTGTGTGAAGTAATAGATAGATACTAGTTAGTAATGGCTATTGTCCTGTCAAATGTACCTGCTGTGTTCGTTTGTTATATTCAGTTACGAATACGGTAAAAATAAAATCGGACAAATATAGTTTTTCGTTTAGTCCCTTAAAATAGAAATGCGGCTGGCTATTTTGAAGAATTAAATATTGTGTGTTGATTTAATCTCGCCTTTAATTGTTTAATAATATGCTAAATACATAATGTCGGCGTTTTTGTAACTATTGTATCTTAATCCATTAATATAAAAGTACAACGAGACGAAATAACAGTAATTCTTAAAATGTGAGGAAACTAACAGTTAAACCTGCTAATGATAGATTTTTTTGTTACGAACAATAGCAAATGCTACACCACGACCTCGCCTGCTGGTAAGCGAATTTAAGGTTTAAGATGAAGCTTGCTTCCCTAGAAGGTACCTGTTCCACTATTGCCCCGACGTACGCTAAGCAATGTCGTGCATATGCAAATTTTGGCTTTACACATAACAGATCTGAGAATGCGTCACGATTAGCTATAAACCTACTTTATAGTACCGCTCCTTAAATGGAGGCGTTCGTCTCGTATTAACTTTATATTGCATCGATCGAGTTGGCCAATTATTTGTGTTACAGCACCGGTGTGGAAAGAGACTTGAATCTGGATTGCATACACGTAATAAGCATGAGTAATCCAATCTAGATAGAGACGTATTTCAACGACGAGTTTAGATTTGTAAGTTAAATAATAACGTTTGTAATAAAAATTATTTGATAATTTCGAAATAACAGGTGTTTCATAAATTCAAAATGATTTATTCTAACATAGGTATAGACAGCGTTAGGATATTTGTCGAACAGAAAAACGCTTTTAATTATTTGATTACGGGATAGGTTAGGGAACATAAGAAATCATAAAATAGTCATAGTGTTCCTCCCATAAGCAGAATAGCAATTGATCTTAGTTTGTTCAGTAGTTAGGTGTGAAAATCTGACAGGGTTACTTGCATTCTTTATGAATACAAATGTATAGTCACTATACAGTAATAAAATACGAGTACATCTTAAAGTCAAGTCATGCAGACCTAATGGCATTTTGAAACCTCTGTTATAAGATAATGACTAATTTTATATGCATTTGCAAAATCATCATTTGTAAGGATTTGTAAGACGATTTACAGTTTGTACAATTTCTATAATATTTTATCAAATTATTGCAAATATGTATGTAACTAGCGGATAATAAAATGATAGTTTCTATACATGTCTAAGGAGTACAATAAGTATTATGTTTACGGGAAAAGCTCATTCTATTAGGGGAATTATTTTCATTGAAGATATAAATATAATTCAACTAATCCACGGGGATATTATCGAAAATCATATTTTTCCTCTTGTAATTTATTAACTTATTGTTATTATTTAGATCTCCAATGTTCGCAAATTATTTGCAAAGACTTATTTTGGTATACAAGTGGTAATAAAAATAAATGCAGTTAAAATGAATGAAATGAAATGAATATAAAACATTATATAAAATAATTAAATAAACAAGTTATGAAGAATTTATCAATATTTTTCGTTTTCTATACGGTGTAATAGTATACAGTACTTGGTTATAAAGTGATATCGACAGAAATTAAACTAGATGTAGATTAAAGTAGATGTTATGATGATGGTAATTTGAGCAAATTTTGTTTTTTATGTCATAGTCGGCAATGGCAATGGACCTGGAGTCACCCGATGGTAAGCGCTAACGCCCATTTTAATTGGAGATATGGGATATTGATGGGAAAGGAAAGCCCTAGGTAAGGGTACACACGCTAATATATAAATATATATACATCTAACAATGGCCCCAGAATAACAGGATATCACGATATACGTTACGCATTTCGTCCTTCGCCATGCGTGGAGTGTATTTAAAAATAAACAATTTGAATGCGTTTGTCACCACGTAGCTTATTGATATTCAATGTACGTCACATGAATAAGGCGTTTTTGTCGGAATTGCCTTGTGCGGACGTGATGGGCGATCGATTTAGTTGATTTAATAGGTCGCATTTTATACTATAATGAATTAATAGATAATAGATATTAAGGTCGTTTTATAGATTTTTATATCACTAGCGGTCCGTCTCGATTGTGCTTATTGCACTCAGAGATCATGTGTATATTCAACAATGAAATAATTTTTGATATTTATAGCTTTGTTTCCGATATAAACGCGTTCAAATAAACAAAATCTTCTTCTTCATATTTTTAGTATAAATAGGGTTAAAGTTTCTGCAAAAAATTTACTCTTATATCTTCATTACTTCAAATTCATCCGTATTTAAACATTGGCCACTTTTTAATAATTATAAATAGTATTTTAAAGAAAAAGGAAAAAGCATAAATGTTTTTGACGATGTGTGCACCGGACCTTATCATTTACTCGCGTAGTATATTAAATTATAAGAGCCCAATGTAAATAACCTTTATTCAAACTGCTTTGATATTTCAAAGTGTGTAGGAAATATTTGCGAAACGTATTTTTATCGCGCGTATTGATCAACCAATATATTGTTGTAAAAGCAAAAGATTTTAATTAAAATACATTTTGAATATTTGTATATTGTGCATTAAGGAAGTACCTTTTCCGTTTTGACTCCTTTTCCTATGCATAGATTTATCTTGATAAAAAAACTGTGAAAATATCGTTCGGGAAAGTGGAATCTTAATATAATTGAGTGTATTTATAAGTTTCTATAGGAAAGAGATTTTAAATCTTGACAGATATAACGAGCCAGCGAGCCAGCTTAGACACACGTTAGTCTAGGAATTTCTGCCTATTTACTGTTTATGTGTGAGAATTTATTAGAAGGTCTTTTAGGTACAATGCAAGAAGTTATCTTATTATAATTCAATCTGAGAATGTAATGGGCATTTATGAAACATCGTAAGGTTTATAGTATTTTATAATACTTTGTAATATTATACCAATTATAAATTAGTTGTTGGTCTGATCTTCATGCAAGTTGGAGAAAACCCTGAAAATTTATGTAACTTTTTGAATAATGAGAGTCTCATCATATACTCTATATATTTCATTATTGTTTTTCCTTTAATACTTTACTTATAAATACATATGCTGTGCTTATTGATTTCTACGGTCTTTGTATATGAAATATGAATATTATTTAAAAACGTCAACGTCCGAGAATCTAAAAATAACACAATTAATGCCGGAGAAAATTCAACTGTACTCTTGTGTCCATACCTTCCGCCTAGTCACGGTCATTTGTGAAAACCAAAGAAACAGGACCCCTCATGTTGATGAGGCTTCTCTTCACGCGTCTGTATAATTAGCCGTACGAGGGGCAGGGGAGGTCAAAATAAAACGGCCGGTTGAATGTTTGGTTAACAATGTTACCGCGAACACTTGAGGAATCTTTGCACAACTAATTAACTTTGCGCCGCGATGTCTTATTCAGTGTTATTTTTGTGGAAGCGATGTTATTGTGGCTTCTTGAGAGGGGGCGTTTGGTATAAAAAGAGATAATTAACATAGATTTTTGCTCTTAATGAAACATGCTAAAACTTTGCTATCAACTTTAGGATATAATCTTTGGGAACACAACCTTTTACAACTTTTTGGTGAGGGATTAAATCATAATATGATTATAATGATTATAGAAGCTATTCAATTTTATTAAATTAACTTGGATATTTAGGAAGAGCTCTTGTTGAATATTATGTTTATTTTAATGTTTACAATGCCGTTAAATAGCGTGGGAGCATATAGGGAACGCTACACACACAATTACTTTTGAAGTAAAAACTGATACGTCATTTTGTTAAATTAGACTTTATGGAGAAACATCGTCGAAGTCTAATGATCATTACGAATGGACGTGTCACGTTGTAGAACATGTGTCTTAATATTGAGTCATTTTACAATCACGAGGATGAATTGGGTAATCCTTTGCTTAAGTTTTTTGTCATAGTCGGCTAGGGAACTGGTAAGTCGCCTGGTGATAAAGGCTACCATCGTCCATCGACATTTACGGAAGCCTTATGCCACTGAAAATCGATTGCTAACTTTAATTGTAAAGGGAAAGGATTTATTGAGGGAACAAAGGAAAGGGCTGGACGGGTAGGCCTTTATCTTTTTTCCCTACCGATTATTATGAAAATTAATATTATATACAAGAAAAAATTGTGTTTTTGTATGTATTTATTAACACAAAAACAACTGGATCGATTAGGATATTTTCAGCTTTTATTCTCATTTATAAAGAACTCTTGCCTCCGGCTTCACCCACGTGGACAAACAAGAAAAATTATGGTAAAACTTTCATTCCCTATTTTATCCTTTTTTGGATAGAATTCGTCAAATCGTTATATGATTTGTTTTTATAAAAAAAACAATCTCTATGTACTGAATATTTCCTGTGGTGTTTCAGAATGTTTGTTAAAAAGTAGATTTCTAGAAAGAAATCTCAATTGTCTCACCATAGTTGATCTATATGGAGTCCACCTATGTATCTTGACAAACACAAGAAACTTTTTACTTATACTTCGATGGCACTCACATAACCTTTACAACAGGGTCTTTTAAATCTCAATATCAGACCCCAAAAGGGATCGCGATCTATCTAATTGCGATCGAGTCTTCAACAAAAAGAAATTACAATGCGCCAAAGCTTCTTTGTGAAGCACCCTTTAATTCTGTGATCTTGGCTGTGAAATATTCGTTGCTAACGAAACTTGAGAATATAGCGTTTTTAATTTGAATTCACAAAGAGTGCTACTTTTTAATTCGAGGGAAATAAGGCTATTTTATTACAGAGGACATGGAGTGCTTTTGTAACTCTTTATACAGAATATATTTATTTCTATCATAGGAAAAGTGGGTTTGTGTGTGATATACAAACATAATTTGCTAAATATAACGTGAAATTATATGAGCACTGATGCAGTCATGGGAGAAAGGGTTGTAATATTACAATATGTATAATATGTATACTATAGTATGCACATAGTTATATTTTGATATAAAAGAAATATATTAACATTCATTTATCTCAATTTCAGGGTGGGTCTCACACATCATGGCGGGAGAAGACGATCAGCTTTTGGGTAGTACAGCTTATAAAATTATGAAACAAAAATACCATTATTAATTGATTTATGTTCCTTTCACATAATTGTAGTATAAGGAACAATTGTATTGGCCGTAACTTTTTAGACATAACAATTTTACATACATAACGTTAATCAAATTGGAACTCTAAGTAGTTTGAGTTAATTGATTTAATTTTTGTAACGAATTATCGAAACTTCATTTGATATTAGAATTGTCATCCTTATTATTAGGATAATATGATGTGTTTGCTTATTTATTTCTTTATTTGTCTATGTAGATAGATAGGAGGCTAGAGAGTTTTATAGGCTACTTTATACCGCTGTGAAAAATCTCATTCCTATGGGAATTTCTTTAATAATATAGGCGAAGCCGGGTGTGAGAAGCTTGTATAATTATGTATAAGTTATGATATGTTCAACCTACTTTATATTTATAGATGATATAAATTATGTGATTTTTAACAAAAAATCCAAGGACCATTGTAAAAAAACATCAATGAAGACGCGTCTACATCACAAAGACATCGAGTAATGAAGAAAGAAGATTGAAGATAGAACAAAAGTCGTAGATTGGTTAATTGTCTTTGGTTATCTAGCTGTATGAGTATTTTGACATCATAAAGCTAGGTTACCGGAGTTAAGGGCCATCTACTAGCATCTATTGAAGATAACAACTAGGAGATTTTATAAGAAGACCTTTCGATTTAAATTTTTGGTATCAATTAAACTCTTTATGAAGATCTCTCTTGTATTTTATTCAAGTTTTTAGTGAATGTAAAAATAATGACAATAGTGATGTATCTTATGTACCAGATAACTCAAGCTGTAATCAAATATTTAATGAATAGAAAAAAAAAGATCATGAGACGGGATTCAAACCTGCCTCTTGCCGTATAGTGGAATCATTTACTTAATATAAATTTAAGACTTATGCATATTATTATAAAAAAAAAACGTTGATTTATTATGATAATTGATTATACTGTTCATTGATGTATTATTGTAATTAGCAGTTTTAAGTAATGACATAAGGACCTTATGAATAGCTCATAATATAAATATAATACATAATATACTGATTTTATTAACAACTATTACTGTGTTGATGTTAATTTTTTACGAAGCTGGGAGTGTTAAGAGAAAACATAAAAAAATGCATGAATTATGCTCCATTAGCTAAAAAGCTTCCAAACTTTTTCAAACAGAAAATAAAAGGGATTAAATTTATTCCTCGTAGCAACAATGTGAACTTTGTTATTATAATTTATGTGTGTGATTCTATTTCTGTTATAGTCTATTTAGTGGTAAATGTGCCTTTTTCTACGAGCGTATGTAGTCATGAACTCCTTTGTTAACGCTCTTATAATAGTTAATTTTCATATTTATTTGCTTATTTTGATGTGTGTTCATGTTTATCTTTTAATGACCAATTATTTAATCATGAACGTTTATTCTCAATAAAATTTAAAGTCGCTAACATGAGACATTAATTAAAAACTTTTTCTTTAATTTATTTTTTCTTTAGAGGTAATTATATAGATTGTATACTCCAGCAGCGATTACTTTAATGCTTAACGGATTTTAACACAAAAGATTAGAAACATCAATTGGTAACACTGGCGACATAAAAATCTAAATGGGTTTTTGCCGCCAAATTGTATAAAAATGCAGATAGGCGTATGCAAATTATGAGTTCCACTGGGCGTAGTAAACTTAGGCGGGAGACACGTATACATATTATCTATATACATAAAGAGATTATAACAAATTATTATAAGCATTTATTATAAAGAACGTCATCAACAAATGAATATAGGATTTGTGTGAACATCAAGTTCCCCACTGCACCACGATTTATGTTTAATAATAACTTACATTTGAATAAGAGAATCCCGCAATCTCCCTCGGCACTCCGTGAAATTGTTGAAATAATTTAAAACAGCAGTATTTTCTCATTATTCGCTATTATAATTAATTAGTTTTCACTTGGTCTCCATTGTTAGTCTTATTTATTGTTTGTTTAACGTTAGACTGGACAGACGCTTTCGCTATTTATTCAAATACTAATTAGTCTTTTTGCGGTTACACCCTAGACTGGATATATTTATAAAGCCTGATGTTATTTCTGACAATTACAGCCTTCCTCGATCAATATACACTCAAATCATTAGTTCTTGAGATGAGATCATACAAATAAACAAGAAAACTTACGCTTCATGAGATCACGAGAAGTAATTCGCGACATGCATGCGACAGTTAATTAATCCAAATCACGTCATTAAATTTGAACTAGTGGATACTCTTTTTATTCGATTATACCCCGATTATTAATAAAATACGAATGATATAGAATGTTTTTTACTTCTCGTCCATTTTGGCGGGAACACATGTCATACAAAAAAAAAAAAAGCAAACCCTTCTTTGTTAGAACTGCAGGAGATCAATAGTTGGGAGAAATAAACCGAATTCATAGGTTATATTATTGTAGCATAGCTTATCTCGAAAGCTTAAATACTATAGAATAAAATCTTTTGAGGAAAGCTGCCTATTTATTGCTTTTTTTTTCCGCCAACCTCTCTTTTTCTACCCATAAATACGCGATAAAGAAAGGATTGACGATAAGAATAAGGTAAAGTTAACTGAAGGCTTACCTGTTATCTGAACCTGCTAATTTCTATATCATATCTATCTTACGGATATATTATTGACGTAACTTTAACCTGCCAATTTTTCATTGAATGAGGCTTGATTTTGATTATACCCAATGTCAAGACATAAGAAATAAATCAACAAACAAATCTCAATCAAGCCTTTACGCAATTCCTATTGAACAAGCTTTATTTGCTTTAATTACTATAGTATTATTAAATAAACACCCGAGCACCGTCTCAGTGGGTCAAACTAATCATCGAAGTATTTCTCCGTTTCATTTCAAAGCACGTAATTGCTATTTTTTAATTCCCCCGCGATCCTTATGTAATTGAATTTGTCGAAGCAATCAAGGGGACTTCCACTCACGGAAATTTTACGTGTTTCCTGACGTCTTGTGGTTTTCCAATAAATATTTTTAATTCGAAATGTGTTTTTATTTATCCTTTACATTTCTTGTCATATAGCACGGTCTCAAAGTGGGTGATAACGCCAGCTTAAGCGCTGAAGGCTTAAAAGAGGACGGAAGTGGTCCAGAAAAAAATTGGGGGGCGTTGAAGTATTACATATTAAAAAGGGCGTTCTATGATTTCACGTTAAAGCATCATATTAAAGCGGATAAACCGATTGATATAAGGGCTTAATATGAATTGTATATGGGTGTAAGTAAGGTTTATATTAATTGGATAAATTTCTGTAATATTTTTAGACATAAAAAAGAAGAGTTTGTTTGATTGAACGCGCTAATCTCAAGAACTACTGGTCCACTTTGAAAATTCTTTCAGTGTTACATAGCCAATTTTTTGAGGAAGGCTATAGGCTATATAACATCAGGTACTACGTGGGTTAAACCGCGGGGCACAGCTAGTTTTACCAGAAAATAGTCAGTTTGAGCAGAATTCGAAATTTATTTATTTAAATTCATTAAATAAATAAACACCTTAAACCATGTAGCCCTATAATCCAAAGAATTCATTCATAAGCATTTCAGTCGCGAGAATTAATTTTCACATTAATATATATTCTATATTTACATATCATTGTAATTGCGTGCCTTTGTGCGTGGTTTCAGCAGCTATACAGCCGGCGGCTTCTCAAAAGATTTTATGAAATAACTCGAGTTGTCTTTGCTTATTATAACGAACTTCTTAATTCCCTGTATTTGTGGGAACTGTATAATTTGCAATGATATTTTATGAATTTGCAATGTTTATTCAGAGATCATCTCTTTATTATTTTACTGTATTGTATAGATCTGTAGGAGACTTGCATCTTTGCATGGTATAGATCTTTTATGACTAAATGGCAGATCAAAAATGATAAAGTGTGTGTCGATAAACTAAATACAGATTCCACGCTACGCCGTTTTTAATATTGTTTTTAAGTTAAGAGCAGTTATAATACGAACAATTTCATAAATACTTCCCTATACTGTCCGTGTACATAAGTAGTTGATCGATCTGGGTCACTTTATTAAAATGCCACGATTAGAGCATTTACTTTATGTAAACTACATTATTATACTTACTCATATCCTTATAAATTACTAGCTGCGCCCGCGGTTTCACCCTCGTAAGTCCGTATCCCGTAGGAATAACGGGATAAAAAGTTGCCTATGTGTTATTGCAGTTGTCCAGCTGTCTACGTACCAAATTTAATTGCAATCGGTTCAGTAGTTTTTGCGTGAAAGAGCAACAAACACACACACATCCTTACAAACTTTCGTATTTATAATATTTTATCGAAAGGATTGCTTGTGGTTTGAAAATCGCGTGGCCCATCTTTTCTCAAAACAAATATTTAAGATAAAAAGATATTTTAATCCACGAACGTATGCAATGTTGTCGAATTTCGCAAAACGCTCCAGTTATATTATGGATATAACGAGTATTATTAACAAGCTTATTGGCTTCGGGAGAGAACCTTAACCAAATATTAGCAATTCGTTAAGAAATCCCACGAGTTAAGAGATTTAACTTATTTCTGCGTAAGACGTGGAATTATTCATTCTGAAAACTTTATACAATTTAATAAAATCATTTGTTATACACTGTCAACCATTTTTCAGTGTACTTTACAAGCGCCTAGTCAAAAAGTTTGATAAAATATTATGAATATTTTATCAATAAATCTCACAGGCGTTATAAAATAAAGCGTGCTCAAATTGTCACAACTAAGAAGATGTTTGTTCAAAGGATCATCAAAACCGGCCGAGAATAACTCAGCCGAAATTCTGAGGAAACATACCTTAAAACAATATATTCTAATTTGGAACCTACTGCTTTACTTTCAAGAAATATGGTTCTCGAGTTATATTGAAAAATTTTCAATATACTAAATGTTTATGCGTTTTGAAAATCTGCAACGTCTCGATACACTTGCAGAGAGAGTCACTTACTAATGAAACTAGATTGCAGATGTTTCATTACAACACAGCTTGGAGTGCTCCAGACTGTTGCAAATTGAAGCGAAGTTTATGGAGATATACGGTCGAGATTTATTGTTCGCAATGTTGGATAACTTTTTTAATCAATTTGCTTATACTTGTAATGTGTCTGGATGAATTTGCCGAAATTCAAGCTATCGAACGAAATAGTTAATTAGCTATAAACGACACATGTTAGTTACTATACTATTATGTGTCGAATTCTAAGCTTTTGAATAATAAATTACCTTTCGATGAAACAATTTATTCAAAAACGTAATTAGCTACGTAATTAGAATATTCGGGGATAAACTTCGTACGATAAAGAGACAGCCCTATTTCCTTGTTTCAGCAAAATAGATTAGATTTAGAAAGTTTCCCAATTTATTTCATGGAGAGGACAAAAGAAACAATTCGTTAGATGTTTTTTTGGAAATTCAATAACTTATTGGTAGACTCTTTAAGTATTTACGCCAATTAGGGTGGTCAACGGAAACTGTTTCTTTTGTTTGATCGTACATTTCAATCATTTTTATATAACGTAAGTCTAAATATTCTCTGTATCAGTCAAAATGACTATCACTGAGTAAATACTTAAGATTTTTAAATGCGTCTTTTTAGTTAGGTATTTATATTATGTTAGTTGTGTGCACAATGACAGAGTTTCGATGTAGTTTTGTTGAAATATTGTGTTGATAAAAGTTCATTGCAGTTTTGTGGGTATGCGACATTGCTGTTATTGTACTTAAGGACCAAGATTTTACTATACCGTGTTGTGTTTATAATATGTTTTTGGAAGATGTTCAGTTTTCTTGAGATATCCATAATACAATTCAATTTACTTGAGGTTTACTCGCTTGTTCGTTGTGATCTCTATGAATTTCATCTAATTATCCAATGCATATTGTCATTTATCTGAAACATTACAAGGAAAACAATATCTCCTCTTTTCCCATCCTTATAATAACGAGGAGGAAGTACAAGAACATTCAAAAGGTTCATAATAATTGATGATTGTATCTAGTGGAAATATATACTTATCATGTATATCTTTACTAATATTATAAAGCTTTAGCTTTACTTTAACTCTTCAGAGTTTGTTTGTTTGTCGGCAAAATTCTCAACCCCCAGCATCTTTATCTCTATACGCTCACATGTGCAACTATATGTCTGACCAGTTCTGCAATTGCCCCAAACTGACTCGTCAATCAAGTACTACATATTTAGGAGTAACACTTGACTGTAATCTTTCCTTTTCCTGTCATATACAACAACTGCAAACTAGAGTCAGAAAATTAATTTATATTTTTAAAACCCTTCGCCACATTGCTGACGCTCACATCTTAAGACAAGTCTACTATGCGTTATACCAATCACTAATTTGCTGTTGCATATCAACTTGGGGTGGTGCACCTAAGACTCACCTCCTGAAACTTGAAAGAGCTCAGAGAGCTATTTTAAAAGTAAGTACTTTTAAAAAATACACATTTCCATCAGCTGAGCTTTATAAGAGCATTAAAGTATTGACTGTAAGGCAACTATTTGTTTTACATACTGTTCTTTCTCAACATGCTGTGACCCCATTCCAACATATTATTAAAAGGCGTAAAGACAGAATTTGTGAAGTAAATAAATGTAATTATGTATACTCTAAAAGATTTAATTGGTTGTAGCTCCTTCATTATATAATAATATTAATAAAATTCTACCTATTTACAATCATCCCTATGGTGCATGCAAAAAGGAAGTTACTGAATGGCTACTAAAGCTTAATTACCAAGATACTGAAAATTTAATTGGCTCAATAATTTAAAGAAAGTGTATATATATTTGCACTCTTTTAACTATGCAAACTATTACATTCGCACTCAACACGCACACACGCACACACGCACACACGCACACACACACACACACACACACACACACACACACACACACACACACACACACACACACACACACACACACACTCGAATTCTTTCATGTTCGTATGCTACATTATATTTTTAGTATTTTTTATAACCATAATTTTAAATCAATTTCATGAACAAAGTGGGACGTCCACCTTGAGACATTTAAATTACATTGTGCTTTATTGATGGTATAGGGAAGGTACTGATATCTTTAATACAGGTTACTCTGTAACCTAGCAAAGGCCTTGAACCTTAATTGTTTGATACCTATTTGTAATTGCTACAGCGATGTACTTAACTTTAAGGTTAGTTTAAGTGTTTGATTTAATAAATTTGATTTGATTTGATTTGATTTGTTTGTTTGATCGCACTAATCTCATGAACTACTGGTAAGATTTGAAAAATTCTTTCAGTATTATATAGCCCATTTATTAAGGAAGGTTATAGGCTATATATGTACCACGGGCAAAGCCGGGGCGGGCCGCAAGTATAAAGTACAATACAATACAATACAATATACTTTATTTAACACATATAAATAAGACATATTAACAAACAATGAAGAAGAAAACGGGAAAGGAAAGAAACATTTAAGGGTTAAATAGGAATCAAACAAGATGAACTTTGAGTACTTAAATATGACGTTCATAATTATTATCAAGCATGTAAAAACAATGACGTACAAGAGAATTATTTTTTCCGGAAAATGTTTGCAAAGAAGAAGAAGAGAAAAAGCCAATGGCGATCTTCACATCTCTCAATCAATATATTTGAATTAATGATCTGTTTGTATTTTGATGCATTAACACATATAAAAACTATGTAATGCATTACATTGCAGATTAATGGAAAATTTGAAATATTTTCTTGTGTTTGATTTTACGCGAGTATTATACATTTAGAAATTAAAAACTTTTTAACGGATTTTAAGCGTCGGGTTAATAATATAATGAATAAATCGCGTTTAAAATCCGTTAAAAAGTTTTTAATTTCTAAATTCATGTAAGGTTTATTTGCTCAATCTCAGACTCGATATCGTGGGCTC
The DNA here is from genome assembly GCF_012273895.1 of Zerene cesonia. Lineage (NCBI taxonomy): Eukaryota > Metazoa > Arthropoda > Insecta > Lepidoptera > Pieridae > Zerene > Zerene cesonia. The sequence continues at coordinate 8,221,304 of NC_052111.1, read as the reverse complement.
ATGCATGATGCATGTAACTCACCATAATGCAATTTCCACTATCATCTCCGCGAGACGAGCTTACAAATTGCCATGTAGTATCTTTCATGTTTCACGATGTGTTGCGATTTATTTTATAAAGCACTGAGCTGTCGGTAACGATAATGTTATAAGTCATCTGGAAATCTTTTAATTACCGGAGGAACAGTTATTTTATAATATTATATTCGATTTGAATGGGATCAAAATTAATCTACAGCTATGGTCTTTAGACATGCAAATAATTGGTATTAATATCAACCTACCTTTCTATCTACCATTTTGCATAAATTCTTTATATAAATTTTCTTACTTTAAATTTTAATCGAAAATTATTTTAATTACTAGATTATCTTTACCCCACAGCTTGTGCTGAAATATCAAGGGAAAATTGTGTATTATATAAGATGTGACTTCATCTTCCCATCCATCAATCTAGGCGTCATGTTGCTATTAGTTTGTGTTATATAACATTACACGACTTACTTAAGGAAATAAGGATACAGCGAAAGGACCTAAATTTTATTGTTCATATAAATTCATCATCTTTTACTCTAAGTCATGAAAATAGTCCTATAATACCGAATTATGCAAACAACTCAAGCGGGTTATAAGGTAAACTTTTCATATTGGAAGAGTAAAAATGAATGATTAATTATGAATCGGTCTTAGATGATTTATTAGGAGCTACTTAGAGATCGTTTTACTTTGACGATAAAAGCAAGCAAATTGCATAGCATTAACATTTTAAAAGCCAATTTGCTATCCATTTTTCCATTTTCCTTAAAATGAAGTCCAGTATCGAAACTCAGAATAAAGTTTAATTTTGCATTGCTATTAAGAATAACCTTTTTATCAAAATTATTACATTATTAATGATGAAACTGTTCTTCATTATTATTAAATATTAATAATATATTGCTCCGAAACGGTTGTATTGTATCTGATACAGGTCGAATTCTGTAAAATGTTATATAAATGAAATAGATATTTCTCTTTTACGAATGTGAAGTCTATTGGCTAGTATAAGATAGTTATTGAAAATTATTCATTCGTAAATATATTCTTTACAAATACTAAATCCTAACAGACCCCTATTTAGGCTTTAGCCGTGCGTAAGTTTCGAAACTCAATTTTACTACAGATATCTAGAAATACTCCATAATGAGCATAAAGTTATACGTAACATCCTAAATAAGAACTTGTAAGTCTGAACTAGGCTGAATGTATACCTTTAAATATAAAATAAAATATTACTCATTCTAATATCCCTTCCAAAAAGAAATAGCATAATTGCAGAAAGCATATTGTTTCGGGCATTGCTGCTATTATTATGTCAGGGATACAGTATTTTACAAATTTATTAAAATTATTTTAATTTATAATTTATAAATGTTGAAATTACATACACATCAATTATTTAAAATTTAGTCAATAAAAGATTAGTAAATAAAATGTATGAAATATATAAATAATTTTATTTTTAGATGAATTATTTTCTAACTCGGAAGGAGATGGCTGGAATATTTTAACCAGGAAAATGCTTATGTTTAATTTAACTCTGCTGCCGATTACTAGGAAATTCAAAGAGATTTTCACTTCTGTTTCGTGACCAAATGTAAACGAGACTCATAATTACCTGCCTTGATTAAACTTAGTCCCATAATTTTGAGGTTGCTTTCAAAGAATCATAATCTAAAAACAGTTGAACGTACTCAAGTTAATATAAAGAAATATTAATTTTCAATTGAGTAAAATAGACTTTAAATTTTCTGCTTTGCTGGTAGGAATCTGTTGAACGTATTTGTGATATGTGAAGTTAGTCGATTAAGAAGCTGTACATGAGATCTGATATCTATTTCACAGAGCAAACCCTATATGGTCGTCTTGGTAACGTTTTACATGAAATTTCTGGTGGGATGGAGCTTATCGTGACGTCATTAAGCAATACTAATTCCAGTGTAGGCATGGCGCTATGTGACTTAGCTTAGCTACTTCGTTTAGGAGCGCTAAGAAAGTACATAGTAACTATAGTAAGTAAAGAAATATAAATTCGACACAAAAAACAACTCAATAACAAATTGTTAGCTGTATAACAGTTCGCTATGTGCATTGTTTACTTTATTTTCAATAGCTATTTCTTCGTTTACGCTTCTGAATCTTCTGAGTCTGAGAAGAGTCTAGAACAGTAAAATCTTGTTTCATATGTAATGTATGGTGTATGTGAGAGTATAAATATATTACCATATAATAATAATCATAAGAAAATTTATTAAAAAATTGCTGAAAAAAGCAACGTATTACGAATTATGTCAAGACGTATTTGTATAATGGATTACGATACAGTTTGTCTTTAATTTGATGCAGATTATATTATAATTGGACAATACAAATTTGCATAACCTTAGCTAAAGTAAACCTACCTTTTCTTAACTTATCTTTCATTTTCTGAGGGTTTTTATGGAACAAAGCTTTTTACGCAAGGAATTTAGTTATTTGAATAATACAAAGAATAGAAAAAATCGGTCATGAGACGGGATCTGTTCTTTATACGCATTTTTCAAATATTTGAAAATTAGCATACAATGCTATTTAAACCAACAAAATATATAAATTTACTGTTTAATTTTTTATTTATTCAGTTCGTCCATGAAGAAAAACAGAGTTTTTCTTATAAGTTATTCATTACGCGTAATTTTTTCAAAAAATAAATTTCTAAAAAATAAATTAAGTAATAGATAATGTTTTAAGAATAAATTTGTAATCTACTAAAAACGTCACTTGAATCATACTAAACAATTTGCATGCTATGCTAAGCGGAAAAAGATGTAGTATTTAAAAAAAATTGCTCTTAGAAAAAGGATTTGTTCTCAATAGGATCGTGTAATCCCATATACGAGCAATTTAATGTAATACAATCTGTCTATTAAAATCTAAAGTACAAACGATATGATATATTTATTTAGTAGGTAGTTCTAAAAATAATAAAAAACGTTTCACCTTCGCCACACCACACCCACCTGAAAATCTTATCTAAAGTATCAATAACATAGAAATATTAAGTCCAATCAATACATATAACATTCTAAGAATAGTTAATTTAATAGCGTTAGTACACTATTTTTCAAATAAAAAATAGCAAAGGTTGATACAAGAGAGTTGCATCAAACACAAATGAATAACAAACAACCGATATTTCATTTCTGCCCAATTCATATCTACCATTTGGAACTAATAAATGATGTTATTTCATGTTTTGGATTGTTCTATCGGTTGTTTGGTTTGAATAAATGGTAACTAGCGCCTCTAGTTATATATGGTGATTATTACATTAAATGTAGTAATATTTGTAATGTATTTGAAAGTTTACATTAAATGTAGAGTCGTTCTTATTGTGGTAGTCGAGCACGCTTCGGCATGATTAGGCCGAGCTCTCCCCGGGAAAGTACCACACCCCCACAGAAAACCGGCGTGAGATAGTGGCATGCCACTGTGTTTCGAACGGTGAGTAGGTCTCTTGTTCCGCGTTCCCGCGCCCATCCGGGTGAGCGCCCGACCAAGTACGGTCCCTCCGGCCCCCTCCATTCATGCGACAGCCCAAGCTGAGGTTCGCGGTCCCCGACAAGGGGGGACGCCCTTGAGCGTGTCGCTACCAGGGTGAACCCTCAGTTTACCCACGCGTCCGTGCTAAGATGTAGTAGCCCTTCAGGCTAGCATTGAGAATCACCACAAAAAAAGACGTACCGTGAATGGAGGAGCCGGCGGCCCGTTTCCTTTTCCTTACCCGTCCTACTCCGTTTTTCCTTTTCCCTTACCCCATAAAAGGCTTTTTTATAAACAGGTTACATTTATAGTAATACTCCTTGGGTTCCAAAAATATTTTTAAGGACTACACAAATACACCAATCTTATAGTATTTTCTTTAAGAGAGCTCGATGGCTCTTTTTACAGTTTCTCTGTTTCAAGTATTCATATACATAGGCATATGTGTACCTGAAAATTACAAAAAAACCCCAACAATATAATATAAGTTTTAATAAATAGATATCTTTCTGCTTTTTTTATTATATTTGATAATAACAAAAGTAACAAAAATTAGCTCCGCCGTAACAGCTATTCGCTGCCGTGACCAGGATTCGAACCTGGGTTACTACGGCCACAACGTAGGGTCCTAACCACTAGACGATCACGGCTATCGGAGCAGATACCTTTCACATAGAATAAATAAAATGCATTCAACATAAAAATGAACCGACAAAAATAAAATTACCAACTACCCGAGCGTTTTATACTTGGTAGCAGACATCTCGATTTTGCTGGGTAATATTTACGCCAATAAAGCAGTGTTCGGCCTGCCGGTCAGTCAGTAGTTGATGTAATTAGATATGCTCGACTTTGGTACTTTCACCTACAGTTACTTAACTAAGGCGACGGCCGAAAGAGCTGTGTTGCGCTTATACGTTTGCGTATATAACCTGCTAAATAAACGACATAAATAATGTAGGAAATATTTTATTGACGAACGTGTAAAATTGGGCTAATAAAAAAAAACATTTATTAGGTTTTTAATAAATATTTATGGGAAAAATATAATGCCAAAACGAATGAAATAATTAATTAATAGAGCGCCCGACAAGTATATATGACAAATTTAAAAATGAATATTTTCACATCATTATTTTTCTTATGTGGCGTTTGTCATAGCATCATAAATATAGTTTATTTAATAAACATTTATAAACGTTTATATAACAAATATTTTATAAAAAAGATTCAAACTTAATAACCTTTTTTATATATTGTATATATGATGCCACTAAAGAGCGCTTTGAAGTTCGACCCTTTTCAAAAATGTGACCTTTACTATTCTATTCTAAACTTTACATTTGAATCCAAGGAATAATTTACAATATAATTAACTTACGTTTTATGTCTATATAGTCTTTTTCAATAAAATTATATTTAGCTAATAATATATATAAAAATTGAAACAGTAGCTTATTTTGGCTTCTGTTTCAATATTTCTAAAAATCAGGGTGATAGAAAAATAGTGTTTGTCACTTGTTTCTGACAATAATGCTGAGGCCACTCTACGGTATTTTACTGCCAGCTGGTTAACCCGCAAAACCGCTCGAGATGCACACACAATTAAAAAACCGTGTGCCGTCATACAAGTAAATTTTATCTAAAGTCAATTTAAAATTTTTGCGGTCTTTTTCGTTGCGAGCATTTTGTAATAATACGCGGTTTTAAAACCAATCAGGATAAAAACCGAAAATGACTTGTATTCATATGTCTGATTCACTAAAGTTAAAAACCGCCGCGGTTTAGTCGTAGTGTGGCTTAAGTCTATAACTAAGTCCTCTCGATAACTTAATTAGGATAATTGATTGATTAACCTTATCATTGGGTTACTAACAAGACATTCGACCCAGTCAAAGCCTATATATTTGTAAAAGCCTATAGATTTGTAATTATGTTTATTGCAAAGTAATTTATCGTCAAACGTTTACAGATGCACTCGTAGATATTTCTCTACAGTATCAGATGTAACTTCACTTTAATATGAAGTTTTTCCTCACGGGAATAATGCAATTAATGCAAAGGTTAAACGTGGATTAATGTTAGATTCATAGTTATTACAAAGTGGACATTTTATGTAAATTTACGTGATAAACCTAGTGAAGTATCGAATTTCCAATCGAATAAAATCAAGTAAACATACAACTATGATATAAAATTGAATAGTTCTTATAT
>NC_052111.1:8212438-8214529 GCF_012273895.1 Zerene cesonia | reverse complement strand
TTTTAAACAACTTCACAGAAATTCAGCTTGTTGGGACTTTATGTAACTTCGAATGTCTAAATTGACCGGACTAAAAATGGTATGGAATGTCAACGGTATCGAATTCAGGAGTGGGTTGTCACGTCAAAATTTGCTGAAAACTGTTTCACCTTTGACATTTCTGAAATATTTTCGCATACATATCATTTAGCTAACAGAATGACAGGGTCGGGTGAATGTTAAAATTGTATCGGAAATTTCATTTGTCCGATATCTTGTATTACAAGATTTCTAGGATAATAAGGTATTTCCATATACATTTTGGAAGAGATATTTCATTTACATTTAGATTTTTTGTGTAAAATGTATTACGTAACTCGAAAGTTGATGCCTACTGAATAAAAGTAAATGCATACGTTAGTTTAATAAAATTGCATAATAAATTTCGTCAATAGATTTAAGTTTTAATCAGTGTATTATAAAGTATATAAGCACACAATATTATAAAGTAACAAATGTTAACTATCCACTCCCCGAACAAAACAAAAATAACTTTCACATGCTGTTATGTCACGCTAACCTTTTGTGGTGGTGTGGTACTTCCCCCGGTGCGAACTGGCTCAATTCATCCCTTACCATATTCGACACAATTAAACCTCTGTTAACTACATACATCTATTCGTTATTATTTGTCTCTTTCAGGTGTTATATGCCTTAATTTTTTTTTTATTATTTATTTTAGGTTCACCAACAGGTATTAGATTAAAGAAATTATATCAAGTCAATATAAAAAAAGAGCTTAAGAGCTAAATGCACATCTTCAAAAGGTAAACACAACATGCATATAAATTAAACATCTAAAACCATGTACCATTTGAACTCATATAGAATTCGAATCCTTCGATTAATCATGCTGCCTAAATGATTCCTCGCATTTAAAGTCATCCCAAACAGATTGCAAGCTAGATAAATGTCAAAACTGGATCACCGTATCATGTTTTATTTCGAAATGCAGTAGCTGCGAGCGTATTGAAGTCACGTGGGGTTAATTTTCTTCCATAGTACAGCTTTTTTCCTTTGCATTGGTTGTGTTCATTTTATACAATAGTGGAGTCTGGCAGCTTTGAAACATCTCTGTTTATAAACCCAAGAACTTTATATACCATTTCTTACTCATTTTTATGTGTAAGCTAAAATATATGATTACACTTACTTTGATTCACTTTTCAGTTTTTAGTTACGTAATATTATAAGTGAAAAACAGTTTTTGATTTTTTATCTTCATTTCAAGTAGCTTCAGAGCATGTTATTTCCATGATTTCCGCGTGAGTATATTTTATTATTCTATACTCTTAAATGCAGAGTCTGCATATGGATCTTATTTAGGCCAAAGCATACTGAAAACTAATTTCAGCACATAAATATTACATGATCGGCGCTTAAATATTTATGAGAAAAGAGATCAATACCAATGTAACACAATAAAAATATCTGATGCTTTATCATCATAGTGTTATCTAATTAACTTAGAAACTCCCTATGAAGCTCTGCTACTTGGTCATTCAAATGTAAGACATTCAAACGTTTAATGACGTATAATTTATTAATTTTCAAAGGGTTTCATAAATTATTAATAAATGTAGTAATTACCTACTATTATTATATTCAAATTTTGCACTCTTATAGCAGACTACATTTCGTATTCGCCGAAAAGTATGCATACATAAATATCTATTATCATGAAACAAACTGAACACGGTTTTTTTTTTAAATAACGCTAACGAAGAAGTATGACATTTGACAAATCTATGTAATCTGTTTTTATATTGAGGGAAGCATTTAGGTCGAATTATATTAAATCCATGAAAAAACATTACAATAGCGTAAGTGTCAAATATAAGGTAGTGACTATATATAATAAATCTCAGAAATGGTTCTAACGATTTTCATGAAATTTGGTATACAGGCTTTCGGGGGCAATGAATCTATCTTACAAGGATTCATTACAAAAATAACTAGACTGGTCATATAAGAACTATTTAATTTTTAGTTTTATAGCATTGAAATGCTTTATAAATTAGAAATTTTGAAAGAATAGAAAAAATTTGATCA
>NC_052111.1:8190003-8211438 GCF_012273895.1 Zerene cesonia | reverse complement strand
ACTTCACAGAAATTCAGCTTGTTGGGACTTTATGTAACTTCACCCTCATTTTTTGGTCTAAATTGACCGGACTATTTATTATTTTCGAATGAGTAAAAACTGGTAACCCTGAGTTCTACGGATAGTGGAACGGGTTTTATACCGAGGTCGTTATAAAAGCCAATGCATTTTTATGACAGGTCATATTCCGTCTGTTCGAAATTGGAACGGTATGCGTTGTTAGATTGCAAATAGTTTTATATTGATCCGATATTAGTAATAGCGTGGTTAAAACTTGACAAATGTAATCAAATTAGGACAAACACATTGTGTATCTATGTTTAAATACAGATTAAGCATTATCAGCGGTTGTGTAGCCTTTTTTAAGCTTAAAAATAGGACCTCTTTTCTGGTGTGATTGGAAATGTCAGTTGATATGTTTACGTAACATGTTCTGATAAAGAGTTTTCAGTACTGAGATTTTTTACTAACTTTTAATTAGCGTATACTATATGAAGGCAGAGGGGAGAATTTATCTCTTAATTGCCTTGTCAATTTCTATAAAAGTCGACATTAATTAATTTATAAGATGCATTAACTGTCGCAATAAAGCTGAGCGTAATTAGCTTTACCAAGAAGAATTTATAGCCCATTTAAATAGAGGAAAACTAGGGAAAATAAAAGGTAGAAAACCATTAAATACAAAAATGTGACGTTTTAATGAAAAGTTTCGATGGCGGAAACATCGAAATAAATAAACGGTCGCTTAAAACTCTTAGAAATTAGCCATTTAACCTATAACAAAAACCACGAAATGATTTTGTAAAGTCGGCCATCTTCAGTTTAAAATTTGACATAGTGTTTATATTTTTCTAGTCAAGCCATTTCATTTGATACCCATATGGAGAAAATTGTGAAAGAATTTTTAATGCGGTATTTTGTGGCGACCTCCATCTTTGAGTTACGATAATACAGACAGACTGACATACACGACAGAGTATGATTTATGATGAGTATGATGATCAGAGTATCTATGGCAACAATTTATGCATCTAAGTTCTAGAATATTTTTTTTCGTACCAGTTGAATTTTTTTTTACAGAATCTTTTAAATGATAGCTTATGACGAGAAAAGAGGATACAGTTTTAAATTATTTACATACTCAGTTAGATTGCAGTATCTACAAAGGGCAACACACCGTGGATACAACCTGTCTCTTTCATTTATTAGGAAATATTTCTCAATTGCAGGCTAGAAAAATAGCAGACAGTTTTTATGAAAATAAGTCAAAAGATGTAAATCTACGTTCTATCTTTCAAATGAATAATGTATTCCCGCGAGCTATTTACCTTTCTTCTTGTTATTTTTGGATCTTTTTGTTATCCGTATATTCCTACATCCCAATTTAGGCGTGTTTTCGAATGCCCTGGGGTTGCATCTATGCTATTCAAATATTTATCCGTTAGAAGTAAAAGCGATATCAATCATTTAAAAAACTAATTTATTATACACCGTCGCAACGAAAACTTAACAATTTTATTCCAATATTTATAATAATTATCGAGCGATACATAGGACGTAAGTATTTGCTATAAATTATTAAAATCATTGTTTCTATTTCATAAATAATATTTATTAATGTAAGCAGTGGTGGCTCAGTGGTGAGGACCTCGGACTTCAAAATCGATAAGTCGGGGTTCGAGACCGGGCGAGCGCGCAGGAAATAAATTGATTTTTCAATTTATCTGCGCATGTAGATAACATCACCACTGCTTCAACGGTGAAGGAAAACATCGTGAGGAAACCGGCATGTCCAAGAATTAAAAGTTCGACGGCATGTGACATCTGCCAACCCGCACTTGGCCAGCGTGGTGGATTATGGCCTGAACCCTCATAGGAGGCCTGAGTCCCAGCAGTGGGAACATATATGGGCTGATGATGATGATGATGATGATTTATTAATGAATATTAATCGATTGCTTTGAATCTATATGAAATGATTAGTTTGATATGGTTGCTCTTTGATGTTATTTTGGACCTCGTCTAGTCTAATTAAATTTACGTTCAAATGAAATTGCGGGCAAGATATAAGTGAATAATTATCAATTTGTTATCACGTAAAGTCTGAACATATACTGATTTAGATATGTATAAATTAATTTTACTACAACAGCAGAGATTAGAAAAGTAAAAATACTAATATAAGAGAAGTAAGAATAATAATATAAGAGATTCTTGTACAAGACGTATATACGGCTAGTTACAGAATTAATTCTTATAACTCTTAGAAAAAGATGTGCTTAGGTTTACATTTGGTTACAAATTTAACGTTTCTAAGAAAAATGTATGAACATACACTATACTAATTACAAATACTAAGTCATTCCCATTTTGAACATCCCTACTTAATAATTTAATATTCAAGTAGAAAAGAAATTTCCATAAAAAAAATTGCTCCGCCGTAACAGCTATTCGCTGCCGTGACCAGGATTCGAACCTGGGTTACTACGGCCACAACGTAGGGTCCTAACCACTAGACGATCACGGCTATCGGAGCAGATACCTCTCTCTACCAACAATGATGTTTTATTCTTTGATATTAACCTGTAAAATTAAACACCAAGTAAAATATAAGAAATGGGGACATTTTAAAGTGGTTGGATTGTATGCCATTGCAGTTATCTGTACGTGACCGTATCAAATTGGTCTTGAAAGTGAGGCTTTATTGGCTTTAGTATTATCCAGCAAAATCGGGGTGTCGGCTTCCATGTATAAAATGCTCGGGTAGTTGGTAAATTTATTATTGCCGGATTATTTTCATGTTGAATGCATTCGATGTATTATCTGTGAAAGCTACCCGCTCCGGTAGCCGTGATCGTCTAGTGGTTAGGACCCTACGTTGTGGCCGTAGTAACCCAGGTTCGAATCCTGGTCACGGCAGCGAATAGCTGTTACGGCGGAGTTTATTTTTTATTTATAAAAAAGGTATTAAACCTTCATTTCAGATAGAGTTACGCTCTGTCATATCAACAATAATCTGTAAACTATCCGTTAAATATATATTAGAGTGAACTTTTTTTTAAAGTATAGGGGTAATTCAATTGTAAACTTCATTATCTGTCACTTAATCCATGTAATATTTGTAATGATTATATTACATATATGGATTACCTTTAGACTGATAAAACATTATTTACTTTTAGTTTTATAGCATTGAAATGCTTTATAAATGAAAAATTTCGAAACAATAGAAAAAAATTGTTCACGAGGCGGGATTCGAACCTGCGTTTTTTGCTACGGTTTGGCAAAAAACACATTTTTTCTATTCTTTCAAAATTTCTAATAAAACATATTTTTAAGCTTGCGTTAGAAATTAAATGCAGCTTTGTATACTGTGCCTGGAAAATCCTGTGTGGGAGTACATGTGTACAAAAATGTAACGAATGAATGATGCTGACGTAATATCTAGTCATTCCTAGTACCCCCGTTTCAAAAGCATTCAGATTTACTCATCATACCAATCATTATACATACACCCTTGTTGCGAAAGGTTGTGAACTTCGACTAATATTGAGGCTTCAAGGCAAGAAAAAGAAAAATGACTCAGTGGTGAGAACCTCGGATTTCAAAATCGATAAGTCGGGGTTCGAGACCGAGCGAGCGTGCAGGAAATAAATTGATTTTTCAATTTATATGTGGATAACATCAACATTGCTTAAGACGGTGAAGGAAAATATCGTGAGGATACCGGTATGTCCAAGAATCAAAAGTTCGACGACATGTGACATCTGCTAACCCGCACTTGGCCAGCGTGGTGGATTAGGGCCTGAACCCTCATAGGAGGCCCGTGTCCCAGCAGTGGGAACATATATGGGCTTATGATGAGGCTTCAAGGGTTTTATACAACCCAAGCCGATGATATATTTTCCATCGTTGTCAAATCCTGTATCCTGTAATACGTAATAATATATTACATTATGTAATACATAATATCCTGAAATATTATGTCAAGAGTTTAATTAGTAAACAAGGTTAGGGATTAAAATAATGACAGCAATGTTTATCGGGTTCATAACTTGTGATCCTTGTTAATGAAATCAAATCAAATGAAATTAGGTTTTTTGCTGGAATAAGGTACGGTGGCTGTTTAAACAATTTTTGATGTCGATAGTATTACATAGTATTTTGTTATCTGTGGTTGCAAATAGTGTTACCACTACTCTTAATTGTAGACCAAATTATTGTATTGCATTGCAGTAATTGATGTGTTGATTAATTAGAATAAATGTTGTGTTTGGTATATCTAATATTTGCGAATTTGATGGAAACACTTACCTAAATTTAATATTTGAAGGCCGAGAATTCCAGCACGTACAAAAATTATTATATCATTAAGAAATTATATAAAAATGTTTTTAATGTATATTGTTGAAGTGTGTTTTGTATTTCTCTAAGAGATGTTCAATTAGTAACTTGTTTATTTTATATTTTCATGTTATGGTTTATATTTAGTATAATTGTCTATACACAATAGTATGGTATTATGTTATCTGTGGATATGCTTTACTGATTTAAGGTTGGGTTCCATGGCGCTTAGTTCTTAGTTATTTGGGTTTTTATTGTCAGTCTAATGAGCTGATGCATCAAGATTTTATAACACTGTTCTTAAAGATACTTGATGTATATTTCTTTTATATATACCAACCACAATAACTAATCGTTAAAATATTTATGACTCAAAAAACTAATACATTAAAGAAGGAACAGGTCACAAAGTTAACAGTTCTTAAACTATACGCTTCATTACATAGACACTAATAATAACGTTACATGGCACATGGCTTTGAAATGTGAGTGACGTAAATAGCTCAGTGAATTTAGATCTAATTTTATATAAAATGGGATACCACAAATTAAATGAATTTATTTTGGCATTATTATATATTAAATTTAATGACACAGTGGCACGAAGATTGAAAGTAATTCACTGATTCCAACACTTTATTTAGATCGAATACCACACGCTTCTAATGGCTATGTAAATAAAAAGAAAGGCCATAATATAATCATATATATGACAAAAACACATACACGAAATATTTTCAAAAATTTATTTATTTATTTCTTTGTTCTTAATTATATAACTACATAAAAATGTATTATCTGCTTCTTGCAAATAATACGTATTATTATTTTCTGTGTTTGAATGACAACCTTCTTTTTAAAGTTAGCTCGGATCTTATAAGCTAATGTATTATTATTGATTTTTAATATTACATAATGCCAAGATAAGTTGCTCTTAACGTATAATCTGTAGATTATATTTTAAATAACATTTCATGAGATATTAATTAAAATTTTAATTGGAAACAACGATTATATCACAAAGCAGGGAATGTAATATATAATTGAATTTTAATAGCTTTTGTTCTTGGCGTTATCTTAATAAGGGGATGTAATTATTTTAGTTTTGAGAAGTTTTATATTGATCTGTCTTTGTTGGCATTCGAGTTTAAGTTCATGGCATCGAAGATATGATTATATAGGCATATTTGAAACACAATTTTCGTACGTCATGATCATTAGTGTATATTTATTCCTGCAGCAGAGTCACAGGCTTTCTATGAGGGTTCAGGCCGTAATCCATCACGCTGGCCAAATGCTCTTTAGTATATGGCACATGTGGTGGTACTTTTGATTCTTGGAAATGCTGGTTTGCTCACTATGTTCTTCACCGTTTCGGATGGTGGTGATGAGGATACTGAGCCGATAAACTGAAAAATCTGTTTATTTCTTATTCGTTCGCCTTGTCTCGAACCCTCGACTATTCGATTGAAGTCCTATCTCCTACCCACTTCGTTTGATGAAACTATAAATTACTTTAGTAGTACACAATTTTCCATCATTTACATACCTTATATTCTAAATAGGGTTATAACAATTAATATGAAGTGACAATCTTATTGCTCAGACATTCCCCGTAGACTATGCACAGGAGGATGAAAAATAAAGTATATTGAAGTATTCATTTTAAAAATATAATATTATTTTGAATTGAGGCGTAGAAATGTATTTATGTTTACGAAATTGATACACAAACACAAAACATCCCAATGTTTATATAAAGACTATCAACTTACATTTTTAACCCCTTTCCATAGGTATAATGCCAGAAACATGAGCTTTTGATATTAGTGAAAGTATAATCGAGGTTATATAAAATATATCGAGTTATATAAAAGGAGCGTACAAGGATTTCTTTAAACCCGTTATTTCTATTAAATTTCCTGTATAAAAAAAATAAGCTCCGCCGTAACAGCTGTTCGCTGCCGTGACCAGGATTCGAACCTGGGTTACTACGGCCACAACGTAGGGTCCTAACCACTAGACGATCACGGCTATCGGAGCAGATACCTTTCACATACAATAAATCGACTTTATTCAACATCAATATAATCCGCCGAAAATAAAATAACAAACTACCCGAATATTGTGTTCGAGAAAGCGAACATTTCGATCTGGGCAGATTATACTTGATGAAAACGGTTAGCTTGAAAAAACAACGTAAAAAATGAATGGAATCTATTGCGCAACGGTAGTGCTTGCACCGACCGCAGCAGATTCGAGCGAAAGTAAAAATGTACAGCAATTAAGTCACTTTGTCACCCGCTCCGATAGCCGTGATCGTCTAGTGGTTAGGACCCTACGTTGTGGCCGTAGTAACCCAGGTTCGAATCCTGGTCACGGCAGCGAATAGCTGTTACGGCGGAGCATTTTTTTTTTCAATGTTACAACCGTTTATTATCAGACTAGAAGACATTTTACTAATAATATTTATGTTTTTTAATAACGTGATAATAAGTACACATAAAGGAAGTAACCCTAGCCTGTAATTCAAGCCCCTAGTTCCATATAGGTTCAATTAATTGAACGATTATGTCTCAATGAAGAATATTATTGTTTTTATTAAATTTTTTATTACTATATATTTGATTTCATCGAAAGAATAGTGTAATTGTTCTAGCATATAACTACGCTTCCAGGGCGAGGGCTTAAAAACGATTTCTAGTCCCGCGGCTTTCTATAATACCTTAGGATGTATGTTTAAATAATGAACAATATTGTAGTGTTCTTTTAGTTAGTTAGTTCTTCTTTTTTATGTCCTAGTCGGCAAGGGAGCTGGTGGGTCGTCTGACGGTAAACCCTACCACCGCCCATGAACATTTGGAGAGGCGTAAGCTCAAAGGTTTTGTAATTCAAATTAATGTATTCTAATTTATAACAGCTGTCTCACTTTTCATTAATGGGATATGATTGATAGCTTCAGAGGTCAAAGGTCACTTGTGAATTTCAATTTACCCATGAGCAGTTTGCTGGTGCTACGGAGTTTGAATAACGAAGCAATATTGAGTAACTATATTGTATAGGCTATAGTCGCACTATATTATGTAGCAGAGTTAACTATCTTAGAACAATCTTCATATAAACATTAACTATTTCGTATTATGGAATGTAGAATTTAAATAAATACTTATTGTATTTGGAATATTTCATCAAAAGTGTTTAAATAATGTAACATTATTATAAATTTTTTTTAATTTAAGCTAAAGAGTTATGGATACATCTAGAAAATTCCATATCTAATCGTAGAAAAGTCTTAATACTTGACACTATATAATCCATTTTTTTAATGAATCACTTATAATAATTGTATAGATTGAGGGAGACAAGGGTTTATTTATGCAGTCAAGTTTAGGACCAAATTGTCTTCCTGTGTTACATGTTACGTGTTCAAGGTTGCTGGTGTTGGAACCAGGCCAAAATTGTAGTGCATAAGGCAGCATTTCCATTCAGCATTTTTACTTTGACGATATTTTACATATAGTACTGCTGTAAAAGTAATTTACAAATGATAAGCAATACATCAAGCATAAGAAAACGTTTTGAAGACTACAGCAAGCATGGTCATGAACAAAGCCGACGAGAAGTTTTTGAATATCAAAGCGTATAAATGTTGGCGTAAAAACAATCACTAGAAAATAATTCGCATAACTCCTATGTTATTTTACGAAATAATCATTAAAATTTTATGTGGATATTACAATCGTGACGACCGCATCACCTTCTATCAATTTCAAGTGTCATAACTTTCTTCAATTTTCCCATTACAGGAAAATATAAAAAGGTGCATTTAGGTACAGCATAATGTCAATTTAGACTATTCAAATTTCGAATTCGTGTATAATAATTGCAACTACACAAATAAAGAAACGTAATAAATCATTCTCGCAAATTCTCGCTCCAATATTGCAATACAAATCCTCTGTTACATATGAAGTGTCGGCGGCCGCCGCAGAGAGCTAATGCAACCGCAGCAAAGCAGAGAATTATTCAATCGCTTTCATCTGTCACTGCAACAAGCGTTACCGTCAGAGGATATTTTACATTCAGACAAAGAATACGTGATTTCATTTAAAAGTATGATAGCATGTTCTTTCGTAAAGCAACGTCACTCTTTGTTAAGCGTTTCGTTTTATAATCCCGTCCCTGTAGCTATGAAGTATACGTATAGTAAATAATATACTAGGTTTACTAAGAAGTGTGAACGATTATGTTTGAAAAAGGTTTCACAACAGAAATAGTAGCAGAACTACAGAGTTGGCTGGACGGTATTCTAAAAGTAACGGGAAAAGTTGGATTGAAAAAGCAAGTGACAGACGTAAATGGAGAAAAGTGGCTGAGCCTAAAGTGGTCCTTAAGAAATAGCAGATTAAATGTTTTTTGTTGATTTTTGATTTATTGTAGATATGAAGATTCAGTATAGTTTGTTTTATATTAATTTAATTCACTAATTATAGGAAAACGTAAATTTTATAAGTAACACACCCGTGCCCTTTGACATTGGTGTACTGACTTTTCCTAGGAAATAAAAGGCTCTGCTATTATTTACTATTAATAATCTAAAACTGTTATTCATGTTGTTAAAAATTAATTATTACACGTCAACGTGCGTAGTTAACGAGGCAAAACATAGAGTTTTAAAAATTATACATTATGAACTAATGAATGAAACTTTGTTTGTATATCTCATTCATCATATATGAGCTTTGTGTAAAATACCTATTGTTTTAACAATTTTCTGACCCTTTTCGTGGACAAGGTGACGTATCCTCGGGCGTAGAACCAGTAAAACGTAGCCAGTGGATCCGTAACGTTCGTAGAGGGACAAAAATTAAAGGTTTTACAAAAATTTAAGGGGTTATCTTAATTTGCGCATTAAATGAGGAAGAACGCTTTTCCTTATACTTTGAGCAAATTTAAACAATAAAGATAAGTGTTGGAAATGTTGATATTTCAAGCTTGAAATTCGTGGGTGAACACTTTATTTTTTCAAGCCACGTTTATCACATTATAATCCGCTTTGTTGCGTCTTATAATGTATATTTTCCACTTGAAGGCACTAAACACTTCGTATGACAGTGTGGCCAAACATATAACCCGTTAAAATTGCATCAGCATAATCTTCGTATTAAATCATACGTGAAAATCAGTCAGGCATTGCTTGCCGTTTAATATCAAACGCGAAAATCGAATGGCGATTCGGCGAGAAATACGGCTTTTATGAACAGACATAACGCGACCCATATTCAAAGGGGTTTGTTTACGTGGACATGTTTCATTCTGAACGTACCCTACAGGATTTCACGTCAGTATATCCACGACTCCCGAGCGGCGAGGACGTGTAGCAGGAGCAAATATCTATTTTCAAACGGCGCGAAAACATGAAATGTTAACGTATTTTGCTAAATTGTATCTTGTAAACATTTTCAGATATCTATCTATGTTTCGATGTGTTTTAACCCTGTAATTAGTAAGGCATATATTTTATCTTAAAGTTATTGGAAGAAAACTTTATTTTTGTTAACGCGTGTCTCAAGTGCTACGAATTTCTAAGACGCAAGATTGTTTCCGACATGAACTTCCACAAGCAACCAGAGAGCGGATTATCATATTTTATAAGGTAAATAGTGATTAAATATACAGGAAAACATTTTTAAGTAGTCTTTATATACACTACATTATTCATATATACATTACATTATTGTTAAAATCTAGAGCTCTATGATTTTCAATACCTTTATAAATGAAAGCTTAATTCGTATTTCTTTTTCATAGATAACAAAATTCTTGCTTTTTCTGGAATAATAGCAAAATTAGGTACAACAAATAAATTACTATTTATTTCTATTTGTTAAAAGGTTAAAAAATAAGCAGAACTGATTTATAATCAGTTTAATCTAAATAACAATACATATATGATTAAAATAGCAAGTGAGATGTAAACAATGGCAATTAATTTTAATTCTATTTTATGTGATATAAAAGTTTAGATCCGAGACCCTTATCCTCATTAAATTCAGCCTCACAAAGTATTAATTACAGAAATTAACTTTATGGACACCTGTAGGTCATACGTATTATGAATATTATGATTGGGAAATTTATGGAATCTTAATCTTTAGGTAAACCTTAGTACGTTTGTTTTTGTATTATTCGTACTTATGAATTTAAATACTATAGTATTAAAATAAATTAAAGGAGTCAAAGGGAAAAAAAAACAGTAAAATTATTCGTAAAATATCATGTTATAAAAACATTTCATAATTAGAACTGGGAACCAATTCCAAGTACCTATTTACAATTGTCTATTAAAATTACAATTGATAATAAATCGAGTTTCATTCAGCCCATAGGGCTCATTCTTTAAAATAAATTGTGAATCACGTCAGACTTGGTTGATATTAAATCTTAATTAACTTGCCTGTAATTGAAACGATTGCTTTCATAATTTGAAATTATTTTTTAATGTTATACGCCTAAGCAGACGCAATTTTTTCAAATCTTATTGTAAATATAAATACGTTTAATTGTAATTTTGCTGCAATGATAAAAAACGTCATCTAAACTCACTACATAATTTTTCTAATAGAAGTAATCTCTATGCGAGGATGTTAGATAGATATGAATACAGTCTATATCATCTTAAAGTTATATAATACTATTAAATACATAGGATGATATAACATTAATTCAGAGAACACAAAGAGTACATTATAAGAACAACAAGAAAACAAGTGAACACACAGAGAAACAAAAACATATTGCTAACAAAAAGAATTGTGTAGTGAGTTCTTAGAAAAACTCTTGATTCAGCATAAGTTAGTGTCATGGGACAGCGGCGTTGATTTTCTTATTGTCTTTTCTATTACTGTATGATTACTTCCCTTATAATAATGTATATTTGTAGCTTTAATATGACTGCTACGATTTTTCTTATGTCTCTTAAATACATTTCTTTTATGTTAGAACAGGTGACTGAGCTGGCGGATCACCTGATGGTATACGATCACCACCGCCCATGTACATATTTGGCAAAGCGCTCTGAAGATACGTTGTCCGCTTCTATGGGGTAAGGGGTAAGGAAAGGATTGATGAAGGGAATAAAGGGATTGACTGGGGAGGTTGAGGTATAGGATACGTCCACCGCAATTATGATATTTTTGCTTTATTTGTAGTTGTTGATATTTAAATATTTATGAAATAATAGATCGGTTTCAATATAATAACGATTAAATGTTATATTTAACGCTTAAAGCATTGTAATATTACATTTATTTACTTTACAAGGGATGTAATGAATATGATCAAAAACAATGGGCTTATAAAATAAATTAATTGTTATGATAAAATGTGAGTTTAAATGTTCTGAATTTACTAGGATAACTCAAATTCATTAGTACATTTTACTTATCTACCTTTATAGAAATTAGGAGTATTATTTTTTATTCTGTTGCTTCATTTACATAAATATTTCGACAACTAGTTGATAAAATCCAGCATACTGTGTTGAATTGTAAATAACTATAATAAGCTTTTAAGTAATTTTGCTCTAAGAAGTATTAAAATACAATTTAACTAGCTTTCCGCTTGCGGCTTCGTCTACTTAACTATATGTAAAGATGGATCCAGGGTTTGAAAAGATCCTTTCTCGGGAATAACTAAAATATGTCTGTACTAAATTTCATCCCAATCGGTTTAGGCATGAAGAAAAGACAGATAGATGGAATTACCTTCGCGTTTATAATATTAGTAGGAATTGATATACGTATATGTATTGTCGATGAATTGAATGAATTTTCAAACATTTCAGAATCCAATAGCTCGATTTATTGTTTCAATTAAATTGTTAGTTCTGTATTGTTAGAATAGGGTTAATTGGACATGTTTCCCACTTGAAGTCTTTTTTATTTTCTAAAACTACGTACGTTTTATAAAATTAAACCGTTGCTTGCATTGCTTTTATTTTGTTCTAGATACAGGTTTATTTCATTTAATATTTAAAAATACAGTTCAAAAACACTACGAATTATAACTTACACCTAGTTATTATGAACCAGCAAATCTATAAAATGCTGCAATTCTTACCAGTGTGCATATTGTGTGTGGCAATAGCGTTTCGTTTCAATTTCAAAATATTTGTTTAGTTCAGATTCAAATGTATTTCATGATATAAGAGGAAATTTGTAGGACTTTAAAATGACGGCAAAGCCCAACTACAGTAAAAAAAATTGATCTCGTAGTAAAAGCATTAAACGTCTATAGAATGTCGCAGTTGACACATTGGGTTGTGGTAATAGTCAATGCTCAATATTATAATGTGATGACAACGCAGATCCCTGTTAACACGAGATGAAAACTTCAATCTTCAATCTCTCACAATAAGTAGTATGTTTCATTATAACAACATAATTACATATCACTTTGGATCATACCCATATAATTATATAAGATACCTACTAAAATTAAAACACACGCTTGGCAGCCCCTAAATAGTGTCCCGAGCTGCTTACAACATGGCTCATGTAGCTCGGGCTCGTTCCTCCCGCGTCCCTCGTCCGTGTTTATATAGTGACTGTATCGATTATTTAGACTAGGGTTCAATTCGAAAATTGTTCGTTCTATAGTGTTATTATACGTGGTGTAATTTGAACGTCCCAGATCACTCTCAGTTATTATATATGACAGCGTCAGAACGCATTACCACATGTGTTAAAGCGGCAACATTGTAAACTGAATTGCTAAAATTTATGATCACATTTAACTTATTTATTGTGCCTACGTGTGAACGAAAATTATTGTGACAAAACGGTGTATGTTCGTAGGTTTATTAAAGGAAATAATAGATATGCATTTTTTTTAGAAATTAATTGTATGATATTTGGAAGTAATTATCTACCTTTGCCATGTTCATAAATTGAACATTATATATATGACAGATCATAGACATCTCAGATCGCCGCGTTTGCGACAGCAGTTTTAGCGTGATAGGTAGATCACTAGAAGTTTATTAGTGATACTGGTTAGCAGATTGAGTGAAAAATTATGTTTTTTTTTCCTAAAAACCCATCGGGTATTATTTAGAATTTGATAAAGAACAAAGTTAATAACCTAGAAATTGATCTTGTAAATGGCAAAGGCAATTTTAAGTTTTGAATTATTCAGACAATGGATTTTTTGTTTTAATAACATCGATAACAAATCAAGGTGATTTATCAATTTAATTTCCTAAATAAATGTGTAGACGTAAATATGTGAATATAATTTTATTGATACTATTTATTAAGAGAGAGATTGTGACAAATTCTTGAGAGACACGATGCCTTATTAAAATCATGAATTTCATAACGCATGTCTAAAAGTAAGTTATATTAAATAATATATACCTAATTTCTATGACATTTATCCTGCTAATATTGTTAATGTAAATTTAAGAATGTGTGTATGTTCGTTACTCTTTTACTCAAAAACGACTACTCAGAAATGTATGAAATTTCGTACATGCATCCATGACATTCTGGATAGCATAGGCTACTTATTGGGATACCAAACGAGTGAAACCACACGAGCAGCTAGTTCTTTATAGTTATAATACAAATTATTCGGAACGGTATTAATATAACAATTATTTGTAAAGGGTTTATTCCAAAGATAAATTAGCAGATACAACTAAATTGTCTAATATTTGCCAGTACACGTTACTATTCAAACAGTCTGTTGTGTTTCAAACTAAACAATTCATCATAAATAAAGCCTAATATCCGTAAGCTTAGAGCATATAATCCTTTAATTTGATGTGGATCCTTTCAACATAATGCTAGTAGATAAATATCTAAATTGCTTGTATGTGTCGCATTATTATGATAATGTGATGTTAAGAAAGTCTAAATTATGGACGTAATACGTAGAAAATATACCAAATATCTGTCATGGTAACATTTTGCATAAACTTACGTGGTTTTAAGTAATATTCTAAAGAGGATATTTGTATGTAAATATGTTTGTAATATTTTCACACCAATACTAATGGACTAAATTAAAAAATTCTTTCGCCATTGGAAATTGAATAATTTGATCGAGACAACAACAATTAAAATCGTGATAGATTTCAGTAATTAAAATATTATTTAAAATATTCCTTAGAGTATACGAATACTTTTTTTTTAACCGAGATAATTTTAAATTCCATTTATATACAACATTTTTTTTATTAATAAGATAAAGAGACTTTGTTGTCGTGGATAGTTGGTATGAAGGTAGAACTGAACTTGGGAAAGGACATAGGATAATTTTTATCGCGAAGAAATGGTAGAAGAACTTGAAATAGCGAGATAAAATCTATATAATTCCACGCGGGCGAAGCCACGGGCGGAAAGCTAGTTTGATTATATTATCGAATATTTTTCTTTGAATTAACAAAAGATAGGGGTTTCATATAATTCTAAATGGACAAACGTTAATATTAAAGACAAGAGCCAAAGTTATTAACAATATAAGCTATATAATTATGTTGTTAAAGGAGACATTAATGTTTTAATTTTTACACGCTTTTTATTAGCTTCACCTGTATGTTTGTTTGTAACCGAGTTCTTTGGGTGCGATTTTGACCCACTTTAAACGGCCAGATTTCGTTCAAACTTTGTAGATTTATTGAGGACCGATGACAATACACTAATTTGATAAAATTATTCCATTTTTCAATTTAAAAACATGATAAAAGAGTGTTTTTTAGTTTTTTAAACTATTATAGTATATTATTTTGTTCTTGTTTTGTTGTTTCAAAATAACTAATTTCTTCTGACGTAAAATTTAATTTGCAATTGTATAAGTTTTAAATTTAATATTTTCATAAATAATGTATAATTTTCGTTTTATTTTTTCGTACTTTGTTGCACTTTTTATACACTGCAATTTGTCTTACTTGCATGCATTTAATCCATCTAATTCTAGCATTCAAATGTGTTTTATTGATCAATTTTCGCCTTCTGAAATATATATTTTTCATTATTCTTTTATAAAGAACTATAACAAAGCCAGTCGACGATAAAATATGATGTATACTTATTATTAAATATAATGAAATTCCAGTAAGAGTGGCAATAATAGCCAAGAAATGTTGTGAGCTTTGTATGAAATCTCCAACTGACTTCGAGTTAGTCGTTCGTCGTACCATAAACAATAGAGGGAGACTTCATAAGAACTGTTTTATCGCGAAAGGAGTCAAAGCGACGAAAAACTTCACAGAGACAAATGATCCAGCGTCTAGAAATATATATCTTACGTGTTTAAGTGAATATATATAGCTACGATAATTCTGTCCCACGAGGTCTCATATTGCCTTTATCTTATAAACATTTTCTCGAAATGATGCTTTCACGATAAACGTTATGGTTGTTTTTATAATATTTCGAAGAGTCGCAAGATAGAGTTTTATACATACATATAGTATAGCAGTGGATGACATTTTATTTCTTTTTAAATCTATGTGATTTTTAACGAAAAGAGAGAAGTTATTTGGAATAGCGCTTATAAAATTAAAATGATAAAAATAAGAATAGAAATAAATTATCATTAATCAATTTGAAGAAATCACAAAAAAAAACTTATAAACTTATAAACTTTAGTTAATTATTTTATAATAGCCAAGTAAAACACAATTATTCGCTCGTAGAATCAACTCAAACATTGATGATAAATACTTCGATAAGTGAACTTATGAAAATCTAATAAAGAATCAATGTTGTCTGTACTAAAATTGTCATTAAATTAATATTCATATAGACCTTGAAAACCTCATATATTGGAACCCTAACCATAATTTCAAATAAAAATACAGCTTAACCTTAACAGAGAATTCACACAAATCATCATCATCATCATCAGCCCATATATGTTCCCACTGCTGGGACACAGGCCTCCTATGAGGGTTCAGGCCATAATCCACCACGCTGGCCAAGTGCAGGTTGGCAGATGTCGCATGTCGTCGAACTTTTAATTCTTGGACATGCCGGTTTCCTCACGATGTTTTCCTTCACCGTTTTAAGCAGTGGTAGTGTTATCCACATTTGCAGATAAATTGAAAAATCAATTTATTTCCTGCAAGCTCGCCCGGTCTCGAACCCCGACTTATCGATTTTGAAGTCCAAGGTTCTCACCACTGAGCCACCACTGCTAAAACAACGTTGAATATTTATCCCGGCGTTATAATTTGCGGACATCAAGGTTGCACAAAATCAGTGAGTGTGGTGTTGACGAAACAAATAACTAAGGAACTTCCCGTGAGGCGAGATAATGCGAAAATTCAACAACTTTTAGTGACATTGTGTGTCGAAATCAAGTGTTCATGTCCGCTCTGATTGTCTCGTTGAATCTTTATCGTCTTAACTTTTATATTTCTCCGGATTTTATTCGCATTTTTCACAATTGATACACTTAAATTGATAGTTCCAGCTACTTAAAAAAACTTGCTTCTTTAGCTAATAATTCGAAGTACTTTAAAACTAATGGAAAACTGAAAAGTTTAAACGATTTCAATAAAAGCTTCTCGATCATTCGAGAGTTTTAAAGTTCATAGTAAATATGATTAACTCTTGTTCATGGATACGCAACAAATTGTTTCATTACATTATCGTTTGTGCTAAGCTAGGAATCAATAAATATATTATCATATTAATAATGTAAAAGATTTGTGCGCCTTTGCTACCCACGGTTTTACGGTAGAACGGACTTTTTAAAGTACTAGCGATCCACCCTGGCTATGCCCGTTGTATATATATAGGCTATAGCCTACCTCAATAAATGGGCTATCTAACATTGAAAGATTTTTTTCAAATCGGACCACTAGTTCCTGAGATCAGAGCGTTCAAACAAACAAACAAACTTTTCAGCTTTATAATATTAGTATAGATTTGCTCCGTTCTATATACACATATGATCTTTATACTTTACATATGAATTTGGAAGGGAGAAAATTAGATACTTTTTATCCCAAAATACAGAGTATGTGCACGTATATTTATTACGATAATTATTATGATAACGTTATTTTGTTAGTCAAAAGCTAGTAAGAGTTTACTGTGGGAGTTGAACACGTTTCAGCTCGAATTGGGCCAGCTCACACCAGGGAAGTACCGCACCCCCACAGAAAACCATATCCGTTTCCTTACCCTTCCCAGTCCTATCCTTTATTCCTCTCATCAATCCTTTCCTAATCACTTCCCAATTAAAGACGGCAATCCATTTATAGAGGCGAAAGGTCTGCAATTGACCTTACGCCTCTCCAAATGTTCACGGGCGGTGGTAGCGCTTACCTTCAGGTGACCCACCAGCTCCATTGCCGACTATAACATAAAAAAAGATAAAGTAACGTGCAAGGACACGACAAAGCCTATGAAGCTTAAAGACAATAATAATAATCAGAGATAAAGCCCAATGCAATAATTCGAGGATATAACTGCTATAGGGAAGTAACTGTAACATTAATATTTTATGACTAGCAGACGTTAGCGATACTACTATAGTATTATGTTATCTGTGGTGGAACCAAGCAAATAATAATATATATGGCCTCTTTGCGAGCCAAATACGACTTTCGTCAGTAATGAGGGATTTTTCCAAACAGGATTACATTAAGATAAACCATTTTTTTGAACTAACTTATAATAAAAGGAGATTTTTCTATCCTTAAATTAAAGGAAATACCTTTCCTGTAATCAGATAAAAGGCTTTTGTAGGAGGAAGTTTCGGTCGATTCATCTTTGAGTTTTCTTTATTCGTGTACTTCAAACGATTAAACAAGACATTGAGAGAGCCTAACCGTGTGTAGGGTGTGGTGATGAAAATGATAGTGGATTTCTTTTATCATATAAAATAATGGCAGTCCGTCTTGGCTTCGTCTACATCTTACTTATATTATAAATGCGAAAGTTTGTGAGTATGGTTGTATACGTATCTGTATTAAGTTTGTTACTCTTTCATGCAAAAACTACTGAACCTGGACAACTGGAATAAGAAGTAGAGTTTTACTTGCATTAGCTTTTTATCCCGATATTCCTATGGGATACAAGCTTACGCGGGTGAAACCGTGTGTATATGGTATAGCCTATTCAGGCATCACATATGCAACGTGAATGCGAATATTTTGAAAAATAGTCATGGAACAAAGCATTTCAATGCATCGTGCAGCGTGATAAGGCAATCTAGCCATCGGTTGAAGGGGCTGAATGATTTCCGACTAAAATCAACCACAATTGCCTAAAGGCAGCAATCGATAACGGCACAATAGAGGCGTTTGTGAGATAACTGTCATATTTGGTTCAATATCAAATGGGTAATTTTCTGACTATTATATTGTTCTACCATTTAGTCAGTGTTGATTTATAGACGAGAATGTATTTGTTGGTTTTGGGGTATAATTTAGTGCATTTTTTTTCTATTTTAGTATAAATTTGTATTATTGTTTATATGTGGATTTCATGTATGAGGCGTTGGCATCTGTGTCGCATCTAATTTAAAGCTGTCATCGTTCATTTTTGTTCAAGTTTAAATGTATTATTCGTTCTACATAAATTTTGAATATAACGTAATTTATATAGTTTTTGTTTTGTTTCAAGTTAACGTTATTTATTTATCCGTATTTTTCTTCTTATTCTATTTGTGTGTCGTCTAATTATGCATTTGAATGTATGTTTTAGATACAAGATCACATATCTCGAGATAAAACTGTAGCATAAAAAAATGACTTGAAAATAATTAAAGAATTGCATAGACTTTGGTACTTCCGCTTTTAATTGTTCTTTTGAACAATCATTTTATTATTTTGATATTTTTTCGTTGTACTTTCTTTATAATGTGCGTATTATATATAAGTATATGCATAGTTAGCGTTAACATGAATATTAACGCTTTAAAATGATACGTATTAGTTACTACCTATCTCAGAATGTAAAATAAGATTTTCATAAAATTTCACTACTAGCTTTCTGAGACAATTATTTTACTTTAATACATTATCATTGTACCTTACACTTTTATTAACTTTTGAAATATAAATAAAAATTAATGTTAATAATTAACAAATTTTATGCATTTTTTATTTCAAATATGAATGAAAGTCGAAACAGTGGATAAATTCGTGCCCAATTTAAAAGCCTGCGAATTTTATGTAAATTCTGCGTGTCTGAATTAATTATACAGTCTACTGTCAGGGTTCTGTAGCGCAACTGCTAAACCCTGAGCTGATATTCTTGTCATCTGTCTGTCAAACTGTTAAGATTTTGCTTCAAATGATAAGTCAGATCTTATAAATAAAATATTAAATGGATATACAGAATCGTACTATCCTACTAATATTATAAATGCAAAAGTTTGTAAGGATGTGTGTCTGTTTGTTGCTCTTTCACGCAAAAACTACAGAACCGATTGCATTGAAATTTGGTACGTATAGCTGGACAACTGGAATAACATATAGGCAACATTATCCCGATATTCCTACGGTATACGGACTTACGCAGGTGAAACCGCGGGGCGCAGCTAGTATTAATTAATTATAATAACACGGGCACGTTTTCCGCAACGCGACGTCAAGCGCCTATTTTGCGTGAAAAGAAAAGGAGGGGGGTAACCATTCAAAGCTGAAACCGTCCCAGCTTCTCCATGAAGCTAAGCTGTGCTGTGTGAGCTGCCGAAAACCTCAGGAAGGAATCTAGGACGACTTAAGTGACTTGCCTTTTTGAAATTTGGTACGTAGATAACTGAACAACTGGAATAACATATAAGCAAATTTTTATACAGATATTTCTACGGGATACCTATGTATAAATATGGATTTAATCAATATCAGTTCTTACAGTACTTACATTTATTATTCATGAATGCACGCACATATGAAATAATGAAGTTCTGAATATATTACGTAAAATTTTTATTTTTATTAGTTATTTCTCTAATACCTTGTTCTTTCTTTTTTATTTTAAATACGCTAACGAATTTTAATTGTATATATAATAGTTATTATTAAAAAAAAAAATATATAAATCCGATACACTTTAAAATAAAACGCGTTGAAGTATACATATTATTAATATACATCACTCCACTGCACAACAACCAAATAATTAGCATTGCAGATTAATTAATTGCTGCATATTCTCATATGCAAGCTCTGTTATTACGTCTTGTGTGAGACAACCGTGAAGTTACGGAGTTAAATGCAATGCCTCCATACTCCACCAACAACTCTCTGCTTAATCAAGTATATTCATTGTAGTTTATAGATGTTCATGAATTTTGCATTGGGAATTAATTCCGAGACGCATTAAGTTTGGATTCCTATCAGTTATAATGATAATTCGCTAAAGTAAATGCAAAAAGTAACAGGCCACGTTCTGTTCTTGTCAAGTTTAGTAGCCCCCGACTACGTGATTCCTTTCTTGCAGCTAGCAAGCAATACAATAAGAACAACAAAAAGAACAAACTGAATACTGGAGATCTTGGTATTGCATCAGATACACCCTCACCTATTTACGTAATTGAGCACTTATCACCTGCTAACAAAACAATTCACGCTGCTACTAGATTGAGAGCAAAAGAAATTAATTACAAATTTGTATGGGTACGAGCTGGAAGGATATTTATAAAAAAAGACGAGGCGTCTGAGACTATAGTCATAGGAAGTCTTGAAAAATTGAAGTCGTTATCGTAATCTTTTTTTTTATTTTATTTTTTATTCATATATGACAAGATTTATAGTTGTACTTTTTTATGTTCGATTCCATAAAAATTTATTACCAGAATACTAGAGGTCTGCGTGGTAATTTAGTGAGTGTTCGTCAACATATACGGAACTCAGACTATGATGTCTATGTCTTAACCGAGACGTGGCTGCATGGTGGGATTTTTGACAGTGAAATCTTTGATAACACATTCACTGTATACCGTCGCGATCGTGAAACTTCCATTATCGGCCAACATAAGAAATTGGGTGGCGGAGTTCTTATCGCAGTTTCTAATAATATTTTGTCAAAACGTATGCTTGAGTGGGAGAGTAAGTGCGAGGAT
>NC_052111.1:8177347-8189003 GCF_012273895.1 Zerene cesonia | reverse complement strand
TTTTTTGAAAATGTGAACTGTGTCCTTTGTTGGAAATTCATTATTAATAAATAAATAAATAAATAAATAAATAAATAATTGAATTGTAATGGCCAATTAATTGAACCGTAATTGTGTGTAATTTAACTAACATGCAGACTTGGCCCCCAGATCTCATTGCCATGATCTATCGTTACCTTCTGGTGGCGAAGCGTCAATGATCTCTTGCAAGTATTGATTATATTCCCATTATGATTTGGCATGTTTGAAAAAGCAGTGGTGGCTCAGTGGTGAGAACCTCGGACTTCAAAATCGATTAGTCAGGGTTCGAGACCGGGCGAGCGTGCAGGACATAAATTGATTTTTCAATTTATCTGCGCATGTAAACAACATCACCACTGCTTAAAAACATCGTGAGGAATCGGTGAAGGAAAACATCGTGAGGAAACCGGCATGTCCGAGAATCAAAAATTCGACGACATGTGACATCTGCCAACCCGCACTTGGCCAGCGTGGTGGATTATGGCCTGAACCCTCATAGGAGGCCTGTGTCCCAGCAGTGGGAACATATGTGGGCTGATGATGATGATGATGATGATGTTTGTAAAAGACTCCTGTTTACATAATGTAGAAATAAACTAAAAAATATTCAGTAACTATTACCTAGCAGTAATGTTTGTAGATTGATTGTAAGCTTCATGTCTAAATCTATTTAAAGTTAGAATAAATCGAGAAGCTATGCTAAAAGGTTACAAAGGAACGTCATTCTTTTTTTTTATTATTCACTACTAACTCAAAATGGGAACAAAGCAAAGGCAAAGCTAAGCGGTGCGTGATAAGGCGTTTGTTTTTAACTCGAACGTAATTTTCTTTGAAAGCAATAGGAATTTATATAGTATTTTCTTGTGTTTGATTTTACGCGAGTATTATACATTTTGAAATTAAAAACTCTTTCACGGATTTTAAACGCGATTTTTTCATTATATTCTTAACCCGGGGAGACTGAAACTGAACTGATAAAAGAATTTATATTTCAAACCAGTTGTTTTTGAACAACAATAAAATATTGTTATGGATAGTTAAAATCAAATGAATTTATCGCGATCTATCTGGGTAAAAAATAAATTGTTAACTATCTGTAGTAGCTTTTTCTAATTAGCTCAGGTGGGCTTCAGTTTAAGCTATTTTTAAACATAGTGTAAGGTATATAAGTTACTATTTTATTGCTTCAATGACAAATATGTGCGGGTGGATCCGATACTCAAGCTTATTCATTCTCTTTATGATACTTCTGAAGCAATTATTATTTACGCAAATATAAAAAAGCGAGCCAAAGAAACATACATAAACCTAAATATGAAAAATAACACATTTTCATTATGTTGTATTTGACATCTGATAACGAATGACGTCATCACAAACGACAATTCATCTGAATATGTAATGCTCTGTCTACCTTTTGTAATGCCATTTGTATCTCGCAGATGTCAAATACAAATAGCTTTTATTTTTGCTTCAAATTACAGCTTATATATTCGTGTGAGCAGTGAGATGTGAGTGCAAATAAAATGTCGACGGAGAAGTGTCACAAGTTAACAAACTTACATGTATGTCAATTCGCAATAAACCAAAAAACTACTCAATTAGATATCATTATCTTACGACCGCCTCCTTGGCGGCTTGGTACAGTGGTAAACGCGTGAGCGTAGAACCTAGGGGTCCTGGGTTCGATTCGCGGTGGAGACAATAAAAAAAATGTTTCGATGTGGCAGGACACAGAAGGCTGATCACCTACTTGTCCGTAAAGAAAATCGATCAGTGAAACAGATGTATATCATCTGCCCCATAGGGGACACCGGACTTCACTTATCTTTTCACCAATAGATGGCGTGGTTGTTGTGGTAAGTATTAATACATAATTGTTAAATTTTAATGACTATAAATACATGTACTTTTGTTTCATTTATTTTGGTCAAAAGCGTATTAGCATAAGCACAGATAAGATCTTTCATTTATTTTTTAATTAAGTGTGTAATAAATTACTAGATGTGGTTCTAAAACCACACATGGATATGGTATAGTTCACGCTAACGCTATTGTCATGGAAACACAAGTTAAGAAAAGGGATGTCGCTTGTCTATCAATATTAAAAGTCAATATCAGTTTTATGAATTGTAGAGGGTAATCTCCAGATCTACTGAGCTGAAAGCCACGTTATCTATGAGTGTTATAGGCTATGTTTTGTTTTATTTTCATCGCGTGTCAACCCGGGCGGAGCTAGGCCGAGCACCTAGTTAAGACAAAACAGGTTACCTGTTTTAACATTATACGATAATTATAAAAGTTAGGAAGATAATTCATAAACTTGTCTTGAAGTTAAAATTATAACTCGCAACCATCCCCGGCTCACGTGTAATTAGGGACGGAATAAAAAAATTTCAGTAGTGTTTTAATTGCTTTTTTCATAAGCGTATACTCGGATTGCAATAGTTATAATTTTAGTGGTATATAGCGACCACGGTAACAAGTTTTAATACGGATTGGAAGGTGTAAAAAGTTGGGTAATACAGAAGGCAAGAAAATCTTTCAGCGTGTATGTTAATATAAGCGAAATACATTTATTTATTTATTTATTTATTTACATGTATATTTGACTTACAGTACAAAATATACCAAAACAACAAAAACTACAATAACTACGTATATTGAAGTCTTTTGTGTCTATAACTGTCTTTAAACGTAAAGTTAAACAATGTTTAAGATTATTTATAATTATTTGTTTGAAACTATCATAATAGATTGACTACTTAATTGACCAATTAATACTTGAGATAAAACCCTTTTTTAAAATGTCTTGAAGTATATTTTACTTTATTCATATTTTATTTGTTTATACATATGATGACTCTAGATAGAGGTATGCTTATTTGACTATGGATTGAAAATATATTGTTAGAAAATTATTATGATAAAAAAGTCTTTAAGATCCTCTAAATATTTAGACATCATTAGAAGGACAATCATTCTTTTTCTTTCTTTCTTTCTTTTCTTTCATTCCGTTTTCTTTTTAAATTGTCAATGAAAACAAATAGAGTATCAAAACAGATCTGTCAAATGACGTTTTACGATTTAAAACAGTAACCAAGAGAAATACTTCAAGTGGATGGTTTCACGCTCAGTTTAGCACCAGACAGCAATAACAAAGTGAAACTGACAAAGTGCCCCAACTCCATGTCATGTGCGAGGAATAGTTCTGTGACGTCACACTGTCAAAGTCTACGACGCGCAATTATAAACTTTGTATGTGATGCCATTAATTGATTTGATAGTTACTGTTATAGCATATTTTATTTGTTCTTTATACTATTTAAGCTTATTTCATGGTTATGCGGAAATCTTTTTTTATGACAGAGCAAGTAAAGGGGCAGATGGGCCACCTGATGTTAAGTGGTCACCACCGCCCATAAACACTTGTAACACTAGAGGTGTAACAGATGCTTTGCCAGCCTTTTAGTGACATAAATAGCGTGTGAATCTTTAAAGTTCCAAATTAATTATTTATTGCATAGACACCCATGGCCTTCGGGGAAGGAGCCGTAGGTTATGTGGGAGTCCTACCGACTAAAATCACACTGTGTTCCATCGAGCTGGTTTAGTGAAAGGGGCCACGGGAGCTGGTTATTATTTGTCTGCCTTGGCATATAAATGAATATTGAAAGATATTTTTATCATCTGTATGATAAATGCTGCCTGTTTTAATGAATCACATAACTAAATAGCATAAGTATATCAAAGACTGGTTCCACTGCATTCTACCTCCAGGTTGGAACACAAAACAATCCACATTCTTTTTCTATACATCTTCTATATAATAAGTAAAAAGAAGAGACATGTTTTAATTAATTTTAAACGTGATTCGTTGCTCGTGCGATTCGTGAATGGCGACTTTATGTTTTCGCAGCGGTTACAAAAGAGCAGTCCGATCACTAAACCAAATTAAACCTTGCAAATAAAATCTTGCGCTCGCGTTTCCTTAATCCGAGCAAATCCTGAGACGTCGGTCTGAGCTACACGATGAATTTTATTGAAGCACTAGCTTAATTCGGAGTAGTTTAATAAGATGTTATTATACATATAAACCTTCCTCTGTAATCACTCTAACTATTTAAAAAGCCCCTTCAAAAAGATTTTGATTGTTTTAAAGATTTAAGCATATATAGGGACATAGGGACAGAGAAAGCGACTTTGTTTTATACTATGTAGTGATTACATATTATCTATGGTATAAGATGTGTTGCACAGGTAAATCGGTTAGCTTTATGGTATTGTTTTTGTGTGTGATTTTTAAGTACTATATGATCTGTTCTATTATTACCACAGATTACGAAATAATTGTGTCTTCTGTCTCATAGAGTGAATGCAATGGAGAAGAGAATTGGCTAGTGTTTGCGCGCAGTCATGTGCGTAACTAATTTTTCTTTATAAATATTACAAATGCGAAAGTACTGTTATTAGTTTGAATGTATTTTGTCTGCTTGTTTGTCTTTCATTCACGTCACAACGGGGTGGTTTTATTTCATGATTTTTTATCTAGAGATAGATAGCAAGCTACAGAGTCATTCGCTACTTTTTGCTGCGGACGAACATCTCATTTTTAGGGGAATTCTTTATGATGGGGCAAGCGAAGCCGCGGGCTGAAAGCTGTTTATTATATCTCCCGCACCGCTAGTTAATCTCAATCGGCAACTGGCCGTGAACGGAATTCGGTCAGACAAACCATTGTATAATATAGTCATACTATTTTATACCCAAATAATGGGGAACAGCGTAGCGTAGAATGCTAATATCGACTGTCGAATTTAACACGATTCCATCCTCTTGAGGGTTGGGCCTATATTCCTTGAGAGGCCTCTCGATAACGTGTTATTGATGAGTCTTTCCACATTCAAGGAGCTTACAATGTTTATAAACATATACACAATATAATGTGAGGCACACATGTATTATTGACGTTTCTATGGTTATAGGTTTCAATTATTCCTAGGTTATCTTTTAGAACATACTTCACTGAATGAGTTTTCAGATAGATATGACAATTGCTCATGATATAGAATCAATAATATAATAACAAAAATAATTTCAAAGGTGTCTTTTCATCCACGATATTCAGTCGTTAGTTAAACTATACTTAATCGAGAATTAAAATTGATGCAAAGTCATAAAAGTATTTAAAATTAGCTCTCCTCCCTAGTTCCCCGCTAGTTCCCGTCCTCGGTAGAAATGGATATACGGATCATTCATTCATTTTAGGTATAAAAACTTCTCTTCCTTTCTCGGGTCTCAAAGTATATCTATATTAAATTTTATCCAAATTCAGTGGTTTTAGCGTAAAGAAGAGACACACAGTATTACTTTCGCATTTATAATATTATGAAATTTAATTACATACTAAATAATTGCTATTTATGTCTTCTTGTTAAAAGTTGTTACATCTGTAATATTTTGAGATAGCGCAGCTGTAGATGTGACGATTATGAAAACAAATGACACTCTCAGACAATAATCCGGTCATAGCCATTTTCTTCTGGGCCCGACACGATAAATTGTAACAAAAAATATTTTCTACACATAACTAATTGGTTTTTTGTAATAAAATTTCTGTCTGCTTTATATCACATAGGCTTTGCCCTGCGGATTCGCATATGTCATAAATGTTATATATTATTACCGATTGCCAATTCTTGATATAGACGAATTAAAACATACTCTCCTAATATTATTATAAAGTAAACATTGATATTGAAAAAAAAGGAATACAGATGTCATAAGAAAAAAGTATTCCTTAAGAGATTTAGCTATTTAATTTGTGTACGTGTTCGGAAAAAACATATCATATATATCTTTTTTTTTATATAATATCAATATAACAATATATATATATATATATATATATATATATATATATATTTAATTTAAAAACGTTTTTCACGGAGTCCAATTGCCCAGAAGGACTGTCAATCGGTTTAACCTTAAGGTTAGCTACAGCCGTAGGCCTTGGTCAGTCAAATACAGGTACAAAACTAAAACGACTTAAGAATAACCTCTGATGCTTAAAAACGCTTAATAAACCATGATACGTTTATTTAAGATCCACTTTTTCTTACACAGAAGAGCTTAATGTAACAA
Source organism: Zerene cesonia (assembly GCF_012273895.1). Lineage (NCBI taxonomy): Eukaryota > Metazoa > Arthropoda > Insecta > Lepidoptera > Pieridae > Zerene > Zerene cesonia. Next base: position 8,182,838 of record NC_052111.1, on the reverse strand, counting down.
ATTTCAACAGGATTTTATAAAAGCTGAATATAATAGTTGTTTCTTATTTCTTTACATTTCAACTATCAGGTATTAAGGTTAAACAGTCTAGTCTAAAGCTAAGCGTTTATTGTTAATACATATGCAAATATTTCTCATAGGAACATCGCACATACACGTGTTCTACGCAATTTGAGCCTGTTACCACGAGAAAATTAATTTAGTTCAGTATTATACGGTAATCCTTTAACAAACTTGGTGTCTTCTTGCGTGGTTTTACACAATTATTATACAGTCAGAAATTAACAGCTTTGACCATATTAAAATGCGAGGTACTAACTCGTTAGATAACTAAACCTATTTACCGAAACTACCGAAATAATTTTTTGCCAATGGAAAGCCACATTATTTGCGTGTTATACTTTTTTACATGGGTATACTTTTTAATCGGAGGAAGCTGGGGCAAACGGCTAGTGTTTTAATTAAACGAATAAGTCAATAAAAAAGGGATGAACTTAATATATCGTTTAATTTTTTAGAGTTAGCGTTTTTGAACGTCGTTTGAAACCCGAAAAGACTTCTTACGTTTACATAATATATGTTATTTATAACGTTTAAGTGATAACCTTTTGAAAGATTTCGTTCAAAAATCTCGTTTAAACGTGAAAGTTGGTAGTAAGGATGGTTTTAAATAAATGTATATGTGTCTGTTGCCCTCTTACGCGAGTACAATTGGTGACATATTTACTTGCTTTTGAGTGAAACCGCGGGGCACAGCCGGTATGCAATATTCGTGGAGCGTAAACACTGTACTGTGTACAATTCACTGCATTTCGAGTTGGACAAATTAATGCTTTTTGAATGGAGCTTCAAATTAAATTTCGCACGCTGCAACAAAGAGCGATTGTATGACGATGAATATGCCAATTTCGATTTGTTTTTGTTTTGCACGGCCGTAATGTTGATTGAATAGTTTTGACTCAATGAATTGGTGTGAAGCGAACGTGTAGACTTAATAATAATAATAATAATACGGGCCCGTTTTCCGCAACTCGACGTCAAGCGCCCATTTTGCGTGAAAGAAAAGGAGGGGGGTAGCCAGTCAAAGCTGGAACCATCCCAGCTCCTCCATGAAGCTAAGCAGCTTGTGAGGGCTGCTGAAAACCTCAGGGAGGGACCTAGGACAACCCAAATGCCTTGCCCTGTACTCCGCAACCGCCGTGCATTCCATGATCACGTGGGCTGCCGTTTCTTCAGTCGTCATGCACGAAAATGAAAACCACGCCGTTTAAAAACAATTAACATCTGAGTAAACAATACCTAAACCTATTTCCTAATAATCTTAAGAGTTGTATAGTTTTATTGAATCTTAGAACTATTGGATTTATTACAATAATTATTTCACAGATGGATGCGTGCGTACCTAATTCCTGAGGGCCATAGGCATATGTGTATACCATTAACCGAGCGACGCTGGGGTCGATCGCTAGTCTAACACAATTATTGTGTAACTAGTTCCAGCAAGAGGCTTCTCATTCACGTGATACATGTATAACTGGAGAATGAAAAAGATGCTAGGCTAATTTCCACCTAAATAACCTTCAGCATCCTGACGTATTCGTTATGGAAATATTGTAATTAAACTTTACAACTCTGCTGCCCTCCTTCATTGTTATTAGTTCGTAGTTCTTTCGTATAAAACAAAATCTGGAGCGAGAATTTTTAGATAACGAATCAATTACAGGTTTCAACTGCAGGTAACTTAAAAAAAAGAAAATAGACAGATACGCAGTGTGGGATCCTGTACATCTTATGGAATGTAACTGACATATTGACAGATTTTTATACCTTTGGTAACCTTTTACTTAACGAAATAACATATAAATAAAGAAAAGTTGATTCCATCGGTCTGTGCATACTCAAAACAAGAATTTAAAAATGAGTTAAAGAGTATGCTTGTATAGTCATCACAATAACCTATACCTACATAATATAGTTATAGCGCCAATGGGCGAGTTCCTCTGTTTAAAAAATAAGTAATAATTTGATTTTGATTAAAATAAAAATATATTTATAATCTTTCAGATCGGACTCGTTGCGATGAAATTATTTAAATTGAAATTTTGGCGTGGTTGAACTAAAATAATTTAGCCTATTTTATGTAGGGTAAATGAAACTCTTAAATATAGACTGATAATAATCTTGAATATTTACTAGAAACGACTCAAGACAGTGTATTTTCACTTCCAATAATGCCTTTTCCTTACTGAATATCGTCCATGGCAGTTATCAATTTTTTACGAACGCCAAACGGTAAGGACTAAATTTCTCTCAAATTGTTCCTCATAAATACTTCGTTTGAAGTGGAAATGAAATACGTTTTGTCAATATGAACGAAGCTTTTACTGGAAGACACGACATGTTAGCGTATCTTAGCGGCTGAATGTACAGAGAAAATAAGATTTTACTTTTTGACTTGTAAGTTGTGTGGGATAAAAATATGTGAGCGTCTCTTCAATTGATTTCAAAACAGGAGGAGGTTTCAATTTCAATTTCAATTCTAATATATTTTTGGACGGCGTAAACCCATTGTGATGATTGTCTTTTATTTGAAAGCTTCGCGTTATAGTTCTGGAATTTTGAAGGCGATTAAGTTTTTTGTTTATAAATATTATATTATTATTTTAATTGACTGCAGAGATCTATATTGTATATGGCAATTTTGATAATTTTTGCTTTGTATGGCAATTTTAAGGGTAATCAGATTCTATACAAATAAACTATTAATACTGGTTTGTTGTTTTAAAATTCTATTACATGTTTGCATAATTCATTAATTTTCACCGCCATATACCACACGGAAAACGGGACATCTCGTTCAGTTATAACCTCACCTATCCTCTAACTTATTTATGTACCAAAAGCCAGCGAATTCATAAAGCACTCTGACATGTTCCTTAAGCTGCTTAGGGTTAGAAGGGTTGTTAAAGCCCTTTTATTAAAAATTGACATGTTGAAACTTGATTTTTGCGGAGACATTTTAAGCAGCTTACATGTCCACGAATGGTTTTGCTCTTTTATGATGGCTTAGAAATGTCGTTTGTGATATACGTATCAGGATATCTTTATGTTCTTGTGATTCAGGGGTAGTGTTGTTTCTTAGTGATAATCGCAAAGATTTTTCAAAGGTGAACGGCGTTTAAAATATTAGTTAACTATGTGACTGAGGAGTTTTTAAGTTTTTTTTTGTCATAGCGGGCAGCTGAGCTCGTGGTTAGCCTGATGGTAAGCAATCACCAGTGCCCATGAACATTCGCAGAAGTTCAGACCTCTGCGAATGTGCTGCCCGCTTTGAAGGGGGAAGGGACTACCGCGGTGCGAGCTGGTCCAATTCGTGCCGAAGCGTATATATGTTATACTTTAGTATAGACTTAAAAAAAGAAGGAGGTATGAATTCGACTGTATTTTTTTAGTTCATTGCCTCATACTTTTTTACTGGATGAACCAATTGAGATGATTCTTTTTTTATTTGAAAGCTGGTACCTACTAGTTTGATTGGTTGCTTGAACGCGCTCAGTTCAGGAATATCTGGATTGATTTGGAGGAAAGTTTCGTACAAAGGTATTATGTGATCCGTGATTACAGTTAGTTTTTAACTATGCTGGAAAAGCCCCGGAATTCTTTATCTTTATATTATTTTGTAAAGATAGTAATAATATAAATAAGTACATTGCAGATCCAAGAATCCGCAACGTTATTCCCATACTGAAAAATCCAAAAAATACTACCTAAGATATTATCTAGCCACACGAATTTTCCGAAACTAAATATACAGTTGAAACCTGTCTTTAATCACATATTAACCTAAATTCCCGGTGCCACTGACAAAATCTAGTAATCAGTCGTAAACTCCAGGATTATCAAAGCCTGCGATAATACCTTAAGGCTCAGACTATTGCTCAGGCACGTGTAAAATTGAGTTTTGAGAGGCATTCTTGGGTACTATAAATGCACGTATTTCTTTTACGTGTTATTGCTTTTTAGTATTACTGTTATTGTTTGTGTAGTATTATTACATGCTTTTATCTTAATGAAACAAATTCTTTACCCCCTGTTGAGGTTCTGGTTTATTTAATAAAATTTATCCTTATTTTTTGTTAAAAATAAAATGTGAAATTTTTTCATAATTACCAAAACTTACAGCATCAAAAAAGTATTTACTTCAATATACATACATTTTGCTACATTAAAGTTGATAAACTGGCATATTAAGCCATTACATTTAATTAATTTTGCGGTGTGTGGTTAAAATTATTGGGCTGGCGTTTCAAATCACACACGTGAATGCGTTTATTTCAATAATTATAATCCACTAGTGGTCCGCCAAGCAAATTCTAGCTTTGGCGAGAAGGGGATAAATTCCTTATAGTGTCCGAAGTCCTTTTTGTCATTTAAAAAGGCACCTCGTAAAATTCCGTGAGTTATCCAATCCAACCTGTCCTGTTGTATTCCGTCTCGCCGCTAATTTAAGGACTCAAACACCCATTGGGGCAGTGCCAAACGTTCTAGATTTACAAAGGCAGGGCAATGACATTGCTTGTACTTTTGGAAACCTACATAAATCCATACTTTGGTTGGTTTTATAGATATTTTTACGTTCTTTAGCGAAAAATAAGTGCAATATGTAGATAACTTGGAATAAATTAATAGCTCTATGATTATCGGGGTATGGTATAAAGAAATCTGCCATATAAAGTTACTAAACTCAACTCAATCTCAAACTTAAACATTTATTTATTCAATTAGACTTCTTATTGAAGCATTTATAATCATCATAACAAAGTTTTAACCACCGGTTCAGACAGCAGTTTCTTTGAGAAGAGCCGGCAAGAAACTCTGTTGTAAATGCGTTACATCTCACATTCTCCATTAATAGTGGTTAGTTACTTTTTATTGTAATACCTAATGGTAAAAAATATTCCATTCATACGACGATACAATTTTTCTCACAATCTTATTTCTTACCTTGTTTATTCACAATACGCAAGGAAATTGTTGTTGGAGCTTTAATTGCAAACAAACACGCTAAAGTGTTTTGCAAACCATTCATACAAGGTCAGGGTATAACGTCATAGAAAGATTTCTATTTACCTAGTGGTCCCTTAAATCCCATAACGTGTATGCAAATATTGAACTGTAGGAATACGGTTTGCGATCATTTTATATTTCGTATATTTTTTCCGAACATGAAAAAGGGAATTCTAAAACCTGTCAGCGATTACAATTCAGCTTTTAAGTCCGCAGTTTTTGTTTCTACGGAAATGTCTTTTTTTCTAGCCGACAGTTTGTAATAGAATGACGCTGTCTGTTTGTGACGAGAATGTAAAAGTAAAAAGGGGTTTCTAAAGCTGGCGGCGACAGTTATTATTCTCCTAGTTGACCTGGAGTGAGTGTGCATTTTTAAATAAAACTTCGTGTACTTCGACTATATTAAATCAATACGACAGAATAG
>NC_052111.1:8141140-8177337 GCF_012273895.1 Zerene cesonia | reverse complement strand
GTTTGTGACGAGAATGTAAAAGTAAAAAGGGGTTTTTAAAGCTGGCGGCGACAGTTATTATTCTCCTAGTTGACCTAGAGTGAGTGCGCATTTTTAAATAAAACTTCGTGTACTTCGACTATGTTAATCCAATACGACAAAATGGTACAACGTTTTTGAACTCAACACTAGTAAATATATATTATATATATATATATAGTATATCATAATAACGCAGATGCTTGTTAGCACTAAAATACGATTTTCAATCTCTCACAACTCAAGAAGTATGCAGGAACTTTTGCAACGTTTTTACATATCTCTTTTAATAATATACATAGGATAATATAAGATACCTACAAATAATGTCCCGAGCTGCTTACAACATGACACGCGTAGGTCGGGCTCGATCCTCCCGCCACTCCCCTCGCCCCGGACGAGGGACATGCCTAAAAGTCTTCGTTAAACGAGTGTATGGATTAATTATTAGACTGTGACCAATAAGTTGAAAAATCTTCAAGAGTACCTTGTACGCTTTATTGTTAGAATCAAATTGTATTTATTCGAAACATATAATATTATTAAATATTAATGTTATATTATATGTGGTGTGTACGAAAATGTCGACGGTATATATCATACGTCAAATAGTTTTAGAACGTTTAGAAATGATTTTATTGATGTGATATCAAGTTCGCCCCTAGCTCGAATTCTGCAAAACGACCTTGTAAAGAAGAAATTGCGAGCAATAAATAGTATAGATGAAGGTATTAACAGGCATATCCGTAGCAACGTGCGAGAAATATAAACAAGGATGAAAATAGCTTCATTGCATTGCAAGCGGATATAGAAAACAGTAAATCGGTACATTAACTAAAGATATGAGTATTACAATCGATTCATCATAGACAATCTGTTAGCTGTTATTTCGTTCGACCTTTTATGTAACGTAATAGTGCTGATAGTTCACTCAGTGGTTTTAAAATTTAATTAAACCTTTATTGAGTTTGTGAATATTGAAACGATTAAAAGCAAATACAGTTCGTGCGCTGTTAGCTGAAATAGGAATATTTATTTTAGATTAATTAAAGGAATTTACATCATTGCATTTTAATAATATACACTTTCAATTTAGTAACAAATATATAATAATTACTTGCTATGTATCTTCTGTGTCTGTGTGTGTGTATTTTTTATGTCATCGTCGGTAATGGAGCTGGTGGGTCGCCTGATGGTAAGCGCTACCAGCGCCCATAAACATTTGGAGAGGCGTAAACGTAGATTGCAGACCTTACGCCTCTACAAATGGGCTTTAAATTGGAAAATGATGAAGAAATGATTGAGAAATCCCATTCACCGAAAGAAACACAGCAGCATGCTATTTCACACCGGTTTTCTGTAGGGATGGGGGACTCCGGTGCGCCCTGTACTCGACTACCACATACACATGTGTATGTGTGTGTGTATGTGCTGCAGTAATATTTATTTGTTTATTTGAGAACACGCTAATCTAGTGAACAATTGGTTCGAATTAAAAAATCATCCATAAGAGATAGATATTATGAAAATGTTCATGTTATAGTTAGTTCCAAGGACCAATCCCAAATACAAATCGTTCTTGTTGTGTCAATTTGATGTTTGGGATTTTATCGAGGAGGCCCCATATCCTTTTACTAACCCTCCCAGTACATTCCTTTATTCCCGTTGTTAATCCTTTCCTGATCCTTTGTCCCTGAAAAGGGGCAACGCATTTACAGTGGCCCTATCTGTTCAAATGTTCATGGGGACTTATGGGGACGACAGCTGAGTTGCCAAATTACATAAAAAATACATGTATACGTAGGTATGAAATTAAAGTTTTCATGTAATGTGTAAAAAGATTTCTCTTTTGGATAACTCTTTTGAGTTATTCTTGTGGTAATTGTAAAATGCTACTTTTATTTAGGAATAATAAGGAATGGGTCTCTGGCATCCCTCTGTAATATTACTACCCAACAGTTATATCTTAATCATTCCCTATTAAAACATTCATTAAATTAAAATCCCTCGATTATCTTATTTTACAAATTCATAATTAAAGAGAGACGTATTTGACATCGACCCGAGTCGTTTTATTTTTAAAAAAGTACACCTTAACAGTTTCTCAGCGTTATTCATTCTGTATTTATAATGGAGCTAAGTAAATTTGCATTAAATTGAGCGAAATGAAACTCATTGGAGCTCCGGGGTTTCTGTTTATCAGCTTGGTAATTTAATACGTTTAGTTGGCGTGTGACGTCGTTTTCTTTGCCCAATTTGGGCTTCTTAGAACATTTTTGATCGTGGAACAAAATTACCAATATTGTTTTTTTTTAAATTGTCTCAATTAAACCGCGCTTTTTGTTTGAGCATTGTTTAAATGTTAAATTGCATACACCATTTGATATAAAGGTAGCAGAAACAGCAAAAAGTATATGAGCAAGAATAATTTGCGTATATACCTACTGTACGCTGCAGGCACACAAGCTTTATATATGTAAAACTTTTCGGTTCAAATAGATTTCATTACGAAGTTTACTTCGAGGGTGAAAGAAGTGACGTTTAAAATGTAATTTATAGTAAACATCACCATCTTCGCTAGCTTAAAATCCCTTTTGATTTATCTTTTTATATATTGTCAGATTTCAGAGGAATTAACCTCTGAGCTGTTGCAGTTCCTGCATCGTGCCTCTATAACCATTCATTAACCTTTGATAAAATCATTCTTGCGTGCATTTTACACTAGACCACACGGTAAAGGCGGACCTCGTATCTCGATATTAGTATGCAGATAGGGAACGAGAGTATAAACTATATTTATATGTATGCTGAGTCTAGGAAACTTGGCTATTACGCCAAAGGGTCAAACATGATAAAATTTTATGGCAGCAGAGGGCCAACCACTAAAACTGTTTAACCAACAGTAAGTTTAGAAGTGAGTTTTGCGAATTTATAGTATACGGTTCACTGATGTTTTGTGTCTATGACTGCTAGACTGATTTCAACAATTGTTTCACCATTGGAAACAACTTCAATGCAACTTCATTGATATATATTGATTAATACCGTGATGTTCTTGAGCATAACATTAATTATTGCAACCTAGAGTTTGTTGAAAACAATAAAACGTATATTTTAAAATCAGATACAAATGGCGACTTGTACGTAAAGAAAATCGATCAGTGAAACAGGTGGGAAATACGCCTTCACGATTTTCATAAACGCTTCATTGACGCTGTATTTTTCATTTCTGTTATTTTCGTTTGACAAGGAACGAGCGCACTATGTGAAGTGTGATATTTAATAATCACTGTAGTATTATATTATATTCAAACTCAAACTCATATCACAGATAATAAAAGACTATAACACTTATTTATTCTGTTAGACTTCTTCTTGAAACACTTTTGGATCATCATAACATTGTGTTATCATTTACCACTACCATTTTTACTATTTTCCGGTTCGGAAAGCAATTACTACAGAGAAGAGCCGGCAAAAAACTCTTTATTGCTCTTTAAAAATCATTCTGATTTTACATAGCTAATGATTACATAATATTGCCAAAGAACTATCCTGTAGTTCATAAGCGATAACATTCCATGGATTATCATCTTCCTTTATAATAATAATATGACGAGAATACTGTATGAGTTATAATTTTCAGAATGTACTGATAAAACCGTCTGGTTCTAGAAGGAAATTATACCATATGTTGCATCCACAAATTTATTACAAGGGAAGAAGTAAAAGTGCATACCTCACCCAGATACAATTACAACCTACTCAAACCTAAATGCATTGAAATTATTAACAGGATATAAATAAATATGTGCATAATGAAAATATGTAGCCCCTATCTTATGGAAGTGCACAAATAAAATTAAACTTCGTAACTTATGTTTGTAAATAAACAAGCCAACATCAGGCTTTAACTTTGAGCCATACGTGGGGGTTTTCAAAACAATACGCGAACTGGCTGTGAGCTTGTAAACGAGCCCGCATAAAACTTTCCGATTTGCCTCTTATATGCAAATCGATTTAGTCATAACAAATTCTTTCCTTTCCTATACCTATTATATTTATTTATTTACTCTTTATTGATCTTATTTAAAGGAAAAAAAAGAAGCAAACGGGTAATATACAAAAAGATTAAAACTGTATGTTAGTCGGTGAGGAATGTTTGTTTAGTTGGATTGGCTTGTTACTCTCACGCGAAAACGGCTGATCGATTCTTGATAAAATTAGGCCCAGAGTTAGTAAGCTCATGTTATTCAAACACTATGCGAGCAAAGCCGCGGGCTGTAACGAGTGCATTATAAAGTAACAATAGGGAAAATTAACAAACACTCACTAAATATCCTATCACTTTCTTTTCTCAAACTTATTTCCACTTAAGCTGAGTGGAATTCAATGTTCCATATTGTAAATATTTTCCATTTTTCTCCATACAAAGTCTAATATTTAGTTAATGTATGTGCGTTTTAATGAAATTAACTTTCCTTTAAACATCCTTATCACTCTACAAACGGCATAACTACAACTGCCATATTGCAGGTCGTATAATGTGTACAGATACCTATCACCTAAATTAGGTTTAGGTACCTTATATTAAGGTTCAAGAAGGTTCAAATATTTACCATGTATTTTTATTTACGAAAGTACTTGAAAAAAACGTATCCATCGTCCTTACTTTATTTACATTACAATACGAAATAAAGTGGTTATTGGAAAACCCAAAAATGCTCTTATATTTTTAACGAGTTAATTTTCGCGGCGAAAATTGAAACCGAAACTAATCATCCTATCTTGTTGGTTCAAACTTCGAAGCTGCTTCTAGAAATTTTTGGAATATAAACAAATGATTCAACGTAGGTCAATCTCAATAATAGCTTTTCACCAATGGAATTTCGCCACTATTGTGACTATTGTGAAGTGAGATAATAAATTAGGATATTTTTCGTCAAACGTAAATCTTAAACCGAATTCGTACGTTACTTACACAATCGTTTTGCGCTTATTACACACACAGATAATATAATATTGGTATTTCAGGAATCAGAAGCATAATATTTTAGATATTCTACATCAAAATTTAATCAACGAAGGTGGCAATTAAAAAGAATATTGCATTAACTTTTGTTTTGATATGTTAACTTGATGTACTGGCGAAGTGATTTTAATTAAATGAGGGTAGAAGATCAAATTCCTTAGTGCCGTCTCATTTTGCATCATCAATGTCCTTTCTGCAAAAAATCTGAATTTAAATTGAGAATCAGCAAAGATTAACATAGAAGTTACAATTTAGAAGAGGCCTCATATTTCTTGTAAAGCAAAGGGATTTTTTTCGAAATTGTTTCCCTTGTTAAAGGAATAAAAAATTTAACCAGTATATTTATAAAATACACATTTATAATTCTTCTATTTTATATTTAACCTACGTTACCAACTATGTGCAGAAGAGGTTTTCAATGCAACTACATTTTTTAGTTTTATCACTCAATAACTTGATATCTCTTTTTACAACCGTATTATGTAATTTTTTTCTTGTGTTTGATAGGTGCTATTTTAGAATTTGGAGTGATACGTCCCCATAAATTATAGTGACCTTTAATGCTTATTTTAAACTATTTTTTATTTATTTTTTCTAAAATATATCTCACATCTACATAATCCTAATCATCAAACAATTCCATAAGTACTATACGAATACCACCACAAAGAATACTAAATACCAGTACACAAATTCCAATGGAAACTCATCAATACTTAATAAAAGAAGGAGTAATGTCTATTCTATAAAACAATTAATTTCCATAAACATTATTTGCCGCTAATTATCTACGGTGAGATTAATGAATCGCGGTTTTCCATAAATCTTCGCGAAGGAAGCCTTAACAAATTCCATCCGATAAATACCGGGAAAAATAAATAGCACAGCAATTATACGATAGACATAATTGCCTTCCCGAAACCGCAATCATTCCTACTTATTCTAACTTGCAAATTCGCAATATTTATTATAACCTCAAAAGTTTAATAAGAATTTGGTACGGTAGCAGTCTCACAAAGGAAATTCGAAATTAAGAGATTCGCTTTATACCGAAAAACTTGTTTCTTTTCGAGTTTACAACTTTTATTGGCTTCATCGTTTAGTCCATTCCAAGAATTGTATTAATTGAAACAATATTATATTTTGTTAAGCTACATTGTGGGAGGAGGGAGGGTTAGCAGTGAGAGCAATGTTACTTGATAATTTTAATGTCTTACTATGTACCTTTAATAAATAATAAACCCTATCAAATGATTGAATAATTTAATGAAAGAATAAATACAAAATAAATTTGTGATGCGTTTTATACACCGTTTAAAAGTTTGATGAGAAATATAGAATTAAAAGAATTTAGATAAAAAAATATTTCTCGTAACATAATCATCATTTTTCAAACGAAAATCCCATTGGTATATCCGTGGGGACCATTACAAAAGAACATAAGTACGGCGCTAAATTTGCATTCTACTTGGGTTTATAGAAAAAAACGAATTTCATTTGCATTAATTATCCCATTAAATTCAATTACTCTTTTTAAATGAAAACTGTGACGCTGTTAGAAACTGGATGTGAAAATTTATCCCCTTTGAGCTTATAAAATTTCCCGCGTTTTAGATACAATAATTAAACGCATTTGTTTTTCTTTGTACGATCTAATGATACTTAAAACTCACAATACAGTTACAGGCAATAATAATGAAAGCTGTTATTGCCGCAATAAAACACGAGTTATACCAGATGTGAACGGGTTGGTTCAAGGAATAACTGCAGTTTGTTTGAGCAAATGAGAATTTAATTACATTATGTCAACATTTTCATGTGAATGGATAGCTTATCGCGGCTTTATGCAAAACATTCCTGATTAAATTAATCATGGGGGGGGTGGACGGGGCCGTGTTGTTTAATAAATGTATGGATTTCATACTTTGTTGCCTGCATATTAAAAATAATGTCCATGGACATTTTTTGCGGGAGAAGATCTCTGAAGAATTACTATGGAAAAGTGATGGCGCTAGGACCTTTTTTTATAGTTGTTCTTTTCTCACACAGGAATTACCTCTGGTTAAAATGTCACGGTAATTCTCGATCGATTTTTAACATATTTGTATATTATATGTATATCTTGAATAAAGAGACTCATAGTATTTTCTTGTGTTTGATTTTACGCGAGTATTATACATTTAGAAATTAAAAACTTTTTAACGGCGAGTCTCCCCGTGACCACGCTCGCTATAAAGTGTTCGAAACGTCGGGTTCGTAATATAATGAATAAATCGCGTTTAAAATCCGTTAAAAAGTTTTTAATTTCTAAAGAGACTCATATTAATACATGGAACGTATGTAGGTATGTTCAAATTATTTAATGTTTACACCGGTAACTATGTGAAAAATTAACATTTGTAAACATTATGTTCCTAGATCTGGTTTATGTTATATATTATTATAATAAAGGAAATAATTCATAATGACGAATAAAATACGCCATTCAATTAAATTAAATTCGTTTAAATAAAACTCTCTAAAGCGCTCAACAATCACTCAATTCATAACAAACATTACTCAATTCAAATGAAAAATACACAGTAATACATTCTAAAAGCTAGTACTTAGAGTAAACACTAGAGTAAACAGGAGCTCGCGTATTGAGACCTACACAATAGCCTAGAGTGCGGGTCGTGTGTACTAGCCGTACTCACCTTTGATCGACTAAAGTTTAGTACACACTGTAATATAAAATAGACGCTAAAAACAGTAGTGACATCTGAATTAATTCAAGTATTCATACTCGGTCTTATAAACGACTAGCTGCGCCCCGCGGTTTCATCCGCGGAAGTTTGTATCCCGTAGGAATATCGGGATAAAAAGTGACCTGTGTGTTATAACTGAAAAATTGTGAAGCTATCTACATATAAAATTTCATTTCAATCGGTTCAGTAGTTTTTGCATAAAAAAGTATCACAAAAGTACACACACATCTTTACAAACTTTCGAATTTATAATATTAGTAGGATAGAATTTCTGTTATGGGATTTATCAAAACAAAAATAGTTAAACAGTTCAAAGTAATATTTATCAAGTTATTTTTGGAATATTGATTAATATACCTGGAACGTTTTGTAACGTCTCTAATTGCCCAGATATTGATATATTAAAATATTGATCCCATAGTCGCTAAAACTTAACTTTTTTGTCATTTCTATAATATTTTATCGAAATGAAATTATATGCTCTAAAACCATCAAGTTTTCTTTAATTTTTTATATTAGTAACTAAGCAATCTATTTGAGTTGTACGTTCATAATTTTTTATTCTCTACAGTTTCATAGCGTAAACCTTATTTTACATTTCCTTTTGTCCGCTGTGTAATCGTAATCTTCTCTTTCAGAAATCTGAATGTGTGTTTTTGTGTAATCGGCGTGAAATAGTAGCATAGTAGCAGGAAGTCCTTTCGTCCTTTGAGTCCATTCTCTTATTCCTGATTCGTGATATCTATCCCTTAAGCTTATCAAGTAAGCTTTTAAAGCAAGCGGGCAACGGATTTTCAAAGGTTTTATTCCGGCAAATGTTCATGGGCGGTGGTGATTTCTTATCATCAGACGAACCATCATTCCGTTTGCCCGCTGTGACGCAAAACATGAATGAATAGCAAAAATAATACGGAACTTTTGCCATTTTCGATCAGTGAGCACTCAACCTTCAGCCGTGACGTTAATTTCCGTAGCGTGGCATTATTACAGCTCTGCTGAGAGTTGACGACAGAAATATTCGGAAATACGTACCGGATTACTTGCACTGGGTAATGTCTTAATATATTATGACTTACCAGGTTTGGAACAATCGAGATTTGGGTCAAGGATCTTGAGCAGAATTTGTACGTCATTTTAGTGTAAACAGGCGTTTTATTGTACGAGTATTTAAGTATAATATGAATATTGTTAATGTGTTTGAATTGAAAATACTTCCTAATGGTTTTTAAATCGATGTGTTAGTTATTTACAATGAATGAATCAATATACAATTGAATTTAACGAATATTTATTTATTTTTAAATTATAAACGATCACGTTTATTCCAAAATAACCATGTGAAAAACATTTATTTTCATAAATCGCGCATTCAATATCGTTCGTATTCATTGAAAGTTAGTCACCATAGACAATTTATAAAGTGACAGCATAAAGACGTGAGCAAATAAACTTTTCAGCGCGTGTATTTGAAATTCATTGCAAATTTTGCCGTGAATATGATTCTCATATTGAAAAAGTTTCTATTGAACTTCGAAATACTTAGACATCGCGTCGCTATTCAGGTAATGTCAGGTCCTATGTCAGTAATAGCTTGCTTTCAGATTCGATACGAAAATATCTTGCGGGGTTAAGTGCAAATGGTGGATGTAAATATTCTGTTTTTAAAGTGACGTTTCTAAAAACGAAGATTCTCAATTGGACTTCTAAGAATAATTACATAGTTCTTCCATTAACTTTGTTATTATTGCGCCTCCCTGGTTTACATTAATATACACTGCGTTTTCTTTGTTCACCAGGTTGTCTGGAAGAGATCGCTGCTTAAACGATAAGACCGCCTGTTATGCTCTTCATACTGCTGATTTTATTTATTTCCTGTTTGTACTCTTCTTGTAAATGTGCACAATAAAGAGTTTTTGATTGATTGATTGATTGATAGTTCTAACCTAAAGTATCGCGGAAGGTGAGCCCATTTCCTTCCCAAGGATGTATTTGGGTATAGAGAAAATAATGAACATGATCCTATTCAATGTGAACATATTGATTGATTGATAACTCTTTATTTGTACCAATACAAAAAGCACACAAACTTTACACAATTACACACCTAACGGCGCCCTTATCGCTAATTTTAACCTAGCATTAGTTATAGGTTCGAATGTGCGTCTCACATAAGACATATATATTATGTTCTATCATAAAAATCAATGAAACGTAGCGAGCTATAGACGGCATAAATATTTTATAGTTAGTATGGTAACATAATGAGAAAAATATGAACGATATCATAAAGCAGTCTGGCATGGAGCCAGCGAATGTAGGAGCTGATCGGTAACTATAAATGTCGCATAAACAATTTTGCCGCCTTCATTTAAACATAGTTAATATTCTAACAATCAATTGTATTATTTATTAACTCAAATTACATCGAAAATGTTTGTTTTAATTTAAGAAATTAAGATCTTCGACAAGATTATTTATTGTTAGAACTGGCAACCGAGCTGGTGGTTCGTCTGATTGTAAGCGATCACCACCTCTCGTGAACATTCGGACCTCTCCTTCCTCTCCTTCGGGTTGACCGCTTGAATTTTGAGTTTTAATGATAAGTTGAGTTTTAAATGATAAGTATATAATCTAATACAAATAACACTAAAATGTACATGTGGTATTTATGTTTGTGATGTACCACATAAACTCCACTCAATAGAAAATTGAAAATTAGCTGCGTATTTTCGGCAATACTTTATAACCATCCATTTACCCAGGTACCCCATAATTATTAACAGACCATACGCTTACTGTCTCATAGAAAGGTCGAACATCGCAATAAGTTTTGCACAATTAACCACAAAGGTTCACCACATTCAAGAGGCCTGCTATAATGACTGGATCATAAAGACGCCTATATATTATTTAGCCGTTATTCATTACACACATGTACAGTGAAGCCCCATTGTTATTTGAGGATCTAATTATTACACCTGCTTTTGATGTACACCCTTCGTAATATTCGGAGTATGTGATATGAACCAGGATGTTAAATTATATTTATAATGTATTATAAGCATTTTAGCACATTATCGGACAGCAAACACTAATCGACATATCAAAGCAGGATTGTTTTGGTTGAGGTCCCTTATTTTACACCATCATCAGCCCACTGCTGGGACACAGGCCTCCTATGAGGGTTCAGGCCATAATCCACCACGCTGGCCGAGTACGGGTTGGCAGATGTCACATGTTCGAACTTCTGATTCTTGGACATGCCGGTTATCTCACGATGTTTTCCTTCACCGTTTTAAGCAGTGGTGTTATTTACATGTGCAGATAAATTGAAAAATCAATTTATTTCCTGCACGCTCGCCCGGTCTCGAACCCCGACTTATCGATTTTGAAGTCCAAGGCACTCACCACTGAGCTACCACTGCTTTTTCTTAAACTGAAATAATGTGTATGTATTAACTACTTATATACACATTATTGTAACGTCTTCAAGTTCACGTTTTCAAAACGCCGCATTATCAATCATTCATTCACCAGGTTCGACGACATGAGACCCCTCATAGGAGGACTGCGTCCCAGCAGTGGGAACATATATGGGCTGATGACGATTATTTCAGTTTAAAATAAAGTTACGTGTAACTTTAATCATAAAAACAATAATAATTCATAAATATAAACGATTCTATCTGCTAAAACACAACAATTCTTTGTTAAAACCCTCTCGATAATTAATGAAAACATTGTTGATTCGGTCCGTCTTGTTTACAGTAAAACCGAACCGTTCCTTGCTCTGCATATTAATCCAAAATGTTTAGTGTGCCTACTTCAAATAAAATGGGATTGGAATTTATTAAGCCGTTCATTGTCGAGGGCTTATGGAAGCAGCTGTTTCATTTAAAATTGAGCGCTATTCTTATTTCTTTATGTATCTGTTTTGGCAAGTTAGATAATAGTCATGTATTTAATTATATTGTATTTTCTTGTGTATTATTTTACGTCGTCACGGGGAGAGTAACCTCATTCGTCTCCCCGTAAACACCTTCACTGGAAAGTGTTCGAAACGTCGAGATAAATAATGTAATGAATTAACTGTTCGCCTCGGCCTCGCCATGGTACATTTATAGCCTACTAGAAATCGTCCCGGCTCCGCCTGGATATTAAGATTTCTGTTTTATCCCATGGGTACATTTAATTGGAATTACAAATTCCATTCACCCAAGTCAGATTATACCCTGTTTGTACACCAAATTTCATCAAAATTCGTTCAGTAGTTTCAGCGTGATTAACGGACAAACATCCAAACAAACAAACCTTCACATTTATAGTTGAGATTGCAACAGTGAATGAATGTTTGAAATCGATCCAGGAGGTTTTTGTAAAAATATTTCAAACATACTTATATACAAATTTTTCTTCTTTATAAGATTAGTATAGAGGTATAGATAAATCCTTTGAAAAGTTATGAATATTTGTTATATTGCTCATTTGAAGAGACGATAGATAGCTTTTTGTTATTTATTGTGTTCTTTATTTATTTATTTATTATAAATTTACAATTGTATGTACATGCATTTCAGGTAAAATGTCTTATTATACTTAGCAGTTATTAGAAATGCAAACAATAAGACTTCCCTCTGTACTAGTCTACCGGCTGTGTTACAGCAGGGAAGTGATTTATATAATTTTATTATTATTATTTATATAATTTTATATTATTTATTATTTTGTCTCGTGATAAGGTTTGTGTATTCAATATTCGAATTATACAATTTAAATATAATTAATTATGATAAATTTTACGTCCATAGATAGCCACATAAATCCATAATATGAACATTTCTAGTGTGAAATATGGACATATATTACCAAAAATTTATTCAAAATGCTGTTTGGCGTTGCAATTACATATACGTGTGAAGGGATGCCGCTGTTAGAGCTTCACTCATGTTAATGGGTCACGTATTTCTGTTGATTTACGCGAAATAATGTTCTCATATGTCTGTATAATTTTGAATTTATTTTTATCGGACTCTTTTAATTACTGGATGCGTTATATTTTCATTTTTTTATTTGCAAAACCTTTTTTTTATGTGTATTGGCATAGTGTACCCACGGCTCCCGGGGAAGAAATAGTGGGTATCATATGCAAAATTTAGTACATAAATGTAAACAGTTTGTTTGTTTGTTTGCTTGAACGCGCTAATCTCAGGACCTATGTGTCCAGTTGGGATGAAATTTAGTACAGATATAGTTTGAGACCAGAGAAAGGATATAGGATAGATTATTATCCCGGAAACCCCGAGTGCAGAGAGGAATGTCCTGGGACTGGGAATGTCTATCTTTTCCTTTAACTACGCGATCAAAGCCGTTGGTGGATAGCTAATCTATACTAATATTATAAAGCTGAAGAGGTTTTTTGTTTGAACACACTAATCTCAGGAACTACTGGTTCGATTTGAAAAATTCTTTCAGTGCTAGATAGCCCATTTACTGAGGAAGACTATGTGTACCACGGGCGAAGTCGGAGCGGAATGCTAATAAATAATATGAGTGTTATTGTAAATCGCAGAATACTGTGTTAATTTGGTTATAAATTGTGAAATATATTTGAAAAATAGCAACCGATTGTGTTTATAAATAAAACTTTTCCTTAAAATTGTTTAGACTCGGATCTTATTAGCCATTTTACGACGAGAAAGTTCCTTTCTTCAAGTCTTTAAAGTACCTTTGAACCAATTTGTACAAAGAGACGACAACGAAGACCTTTTATATTTTGTTGGGGTACTATTATATATTGATCGACGAACTTCAATTGATGACTTACCAACTAATATTACGAAAGCACAGACGCTGGAACCTTTTAGAAATATAGTAAAGAATCACTATTTGCAAATATGTTAATTTCATCGTTTTTTGTATTTTTGTTTTGTGTGTTTATTTTCATTTCTTTGTTTTTCATGTTTCTTTTTGTATTATCACGATCACTTACCATCAGGCAAAACACCAGCTCAGTTGCCCGCTTAAGGCATAATATAAATGTATTTGGTAGGCCACTTATAAGATTTTAAAGGCAATAGTATATATAAATAATTATATTATAATGTTTAAGTTAACCGTAGAGGGGAAATAAATCTTTCGGTCCCGGGTCTCGACAAATGAAGATTTTGCCTGGGGACTTGTAATTTATCTCCAGAATAATATTCATATAGTTTTTAAGTCAAAACATTGTCATCTTTCAAAAATCTGCTTTCCTGGATACAAAAACAAATAAACATTGGTCCCTAATTAGTTTAGTTAGACATTCAATACCATTTAATTAGTCGTTGGCCTATTTAAAGTTTTTCATCTTATTTTTAACACTATGATTATTTTTTCTTCAATTTCCATCTTGTTTCCAATAATAGTTAAAATTGTGAGGCCAACAAAGTTCGTTTCGTTTTCGTTAGCTTACAATTTAGATAAAAATTAAGTAATTTTTTGTGTAATTTTTATATTTGGCAATAGTTGAGCAAATTCGGACATTATCTATACTAGTAAGTGAAGATTTATTTTGTTTGATCACCCTAATCTCAAGTACTGCTTGTTCGAAATTATAAATTATATTTGTGCTGTATGTATTTATTGAGGAAGGCACACTATGTACCGCGTGGCTGAAACCGAGGTGCACAGCTACTAATATTATATCACCTTTCTTACAATATTTCCATTTGCATATTTCTATAACTTTCCGATATGAATAGAGAATATTAAGTATAATAAAAAGGCGATTTACGGACTTAGCTCGTAAAAACCGAATGCCTTCAGTCTCAGTAGTGTCTCAAGATTAAGTGCTTGTGAATTTGTTAATACATTTGAGGTTTTTTTTTATATAAACTCACGTTTGTGTGAACTGCTTCAGGTAAATGCTGTTTGTAAATATATGACTAGCTCTATGCAGGCTTTTATATTTGTCTATTTTAGGCAGTTTTCTCGATTATCTCTATGACTATTCTATGTCATTTCTCGAGTATCAGATTACATATGTACAATATTTCATCTAAGATTCAGTAGTTTAGGCGTGAACAATAATGTCTGTTTTTTGAAACAGATACAGACGGATAGAGTGACTTTCTTAAAATATTGTTAGTTTAGTTGGGTATCTTGATGAGTTTTGAGTTATGGATAGGATGTTTCTATTAAATTACTGTAAATAAATTTAACCTTCTAGTATATTTACTACTGTGGATTAATACTATTAATATTATATAGACATGTGTACACATGTGACAATGACAACTCTGCGAATGTTCATGGGCAGTGGTGAAACACTTCCACCACACAAAAAACAACAGGCGAAACGAGGCGACACTCAAACCTATTTAACGAACCGTGAACATCTCAATTGAAAATCTTCAAAAGACGTTCGATGAATCATTTTATTTTTGTTTAAATAAATAAAATGGTTAGATTCAGGAAGAAATGAAACTCATATTGATTTCTCATGTATTTGGAAAACAGCGCAAGCAACCAATTCTCAATATTCAAATTTCAGACGCGTGGAAACCTAGTTGAAACAAACAAAGCACCTATGTACCTATGTGTATCAATCAAAATGTTGATTTGGGCCTAAAATTGAATTAAAACGAACGGGTTGTCTGAGTTTAATTCGGTTTCATGTATATTGTGGGCAAATTAATCTTGCGGATCATGTGTGAAGTCCCGCTGTGAGATATGGGAATATCTTGAACATAAAGGTGTTTTTACAATGATCACTAATCGAACGAAATCTGTTCAGCCTCTTGTGTTCGGTTAAATCTGAATCCGAATCTAGTACCTAGGTCCCATGACTATAAATACGTTTTTAATTTGATGAAAAAAAAACTTCAGAAAAGGCCAAAAATAAATGAAAACTTTTTGTGTTTTCAATTTTAAAGTTTTGTCAAAATTATTTCGTTACAAAATAGGATGTCCAAAGTTTAAATTGGCGACTCCTCAACCATTTAATTGAATATTAGTGTCGAGTCGAAGTTTCGGCCCGACTTCGGCTTGAAGACATTTCAGGTTTAATCTATTTGCATAACAAATTTTTGAAAATAGATCACGTTCATTAGTTTTGGCGCGAAAGACCAAGAATCATTTATATTTATAGAAATGTAAGGCTTATTTTTATTAATACTGCTTTGTTATTAAAATATTTATTAGTAGGCATAAACTATAACATATAAACTATAACATATACTTTATTCATCACACATAAATGAAGATGATAATAAAATGAAGATGAAAGAAAACAAAAAAAGGAAAGAAAGATTTATAAGTATTTTCTTGTGTTTGATTTTACGCGAATATTATACAGGCACTATCAGCCAATAAAGCCAACGTCCGGAAAAATGCTCTACATACCAACTACGGAGAAATAGGTGGGTGTAGTTCACAAACAAACAACAATTTTTGTATGACCTTCAAGACATGTAACATCTCAGTCTCCCCGTGACCACGCTCCCTGTAAAGTGTTCAAAACGTCGGGTTAATAACATAATCAGTAAATCGCGTTTAAAATCCGTTAAATTGTCTTTAATTTCTAAAAGTTTTATAAGGTTAAATAAGTGTAAAGAAGTAGATAAATAACATAATATGTGTAATTTTCATGTTATTGTTTATTATATTGCTATGAAACTAATTAATTACAGATTAGGTATAAAATGTTCTTGCAAAAACATATCTTTTACGGCGGGCAGTAAGCTAGTTTGAGATGACGTTTTAGTTGCATATACACATGAAATATATTATGATAACGACAATTCTTACTTACGTCCACACCATTTCGGTCTGCTTCAATATCCTGTGAGCTGTCATTTTGAAACGCAAGTGGTGATTACACTATCTTATAAAGTGCATTATAGCTACCATTAAAAGACATATACATTAAAACGAAAGAAAGGCATCAATTATAGTACAAATAAATGATAAGAAAAGATTAATATACCTACATGAAACAGAATAATACGTTGTATGATGATTGATTTTTTTTTATTGATAATTAATTCAAGTAGACTTTCAGAGGAACTGTTGTATTCAGTCCATGTTTGCTTTTATTATATACGATAAAAACATTAAAATGATGTTCTGGTGGGTTAGCATGTTAAAAGCAGTAGTAATTCCAGCGTGAGAATAAGACAAAGCTATACAGGTTGTCTAGCACTTTCCCACACTGAAATTAGTAGTGGTTTAAGACTTCACGATACATATTGAACATATTAAAAATTCAAACAAGGTTTTCTATTAATACAAACAGGGATAATAAATTAATATCCTAGCTATAATAAATATTTTAACGTATCTGCTAAAGTGCATGCTATAATGAATTGTAAATAACGAATCAATGATTATAAGTAGGTATATAGTATGAAGGTTTTATTAAGACTTTCCTGAAAACGTTACATTTACAGTAATTAAAGATAAACACTGGACACTTACTGTAACTAGATCATTAGAGAAAAAGACCCAATTAGCGTTGGAAAAGGGACCGGAATTGCGTGGCTAAGTCATGCTATTAAGGCTGATGAGTTGAGCTTCTGGTTATAAGATTATTGGGATAAGTGATAGCCATTCATTTCGTAGGGGGATGAACCAGTTACAGATTTGTAATTAATATTATCACTAGAGTCGCTCGAATTCAGAGTATTTTATCTATTTCTTTTTTTTTCATCCCGTGTTTGTTTGATTCCTCTTGGGGTATGGGGCAGATGATATATATCTGTTTCACTGATCGATTGTTTTATGCATATGTAGGTGATCAGCCTTCTATGTCGTGCCAGACCGAGACTTTTTTTGTGCGTCCCCACCGGGAATCGAACCCAGCACCCCTCGGTTCTACGCTCACGCGTTAGCACTGTACCAAGGAGGCGGTCTATCATCTATTTCATGGGTCTGTATAGAAGTCATGACAAATGATTGAGATGAAGTGAAGACTCTTTATAAGTAGTTAGTTTTCAAATGTATTTTCTATTTTTGATTCATTAGACCCATTAGTTTAAGTTGTAAGTTTGATATATATGAAAATGAATAAGTGCTTGTTATTGTGAATTACGGAATGCATATAAATAAATAAATAAATAAATAAATAAATAAATAAATAAATAAATAAATAAATAAATAAATAAATAAATAAATAAATGCATCCGCAATAACACACGTATGAAATTGCCGAGTAAGGAAATTAAATTTCATAAATATAAAATAGGAAATGGGTCTGAAAGCACTCAAGCTGGTGAAAGCAGTAAATGCATTTTATATGATACGGTAATTAAATAAAATATTGGTCCATCGCCATAGGTTTTGAACCGGCTATAAAAAGGAGGAGGTATTAAATTTGTCTTGTCATCGATCTTAAATCTATTAATTGGTATCACATATTAATAAGGATATATCGTAAATTTTTAAGGGTATGCTTAAAAGGAGTATTCAATGAAATTTTTATTAAGTTATTGTAGTTTTTGGAGTTGGGTTTATTAAACGGGGTTTTTCTTTTTTGGTGTGCAAAATATATTATTTATTTCTATGAAAAATGGGTTTGGTGGTGTTTGATGGTTTTTTATATAGCCTACAATTATTCAATTTCAAACAATATGGCCTGTAATAACCACTTCAGAAATGGATTACGTTAAGGACGCGTCAAACTCACTCGTCGATGACGTCATAATACATTACACTGCATTTTATTTCCCGAGGGAATTTCAACTCCAATGCCTTGAATTTAAATATCAAATTCGTGCTCTGGATAAATTTTTCTTAGCAAACTCGGAATAGCAATATATATCAACGATACGCGTCATTGCCAATTTATAATAGAAACTGTGGGGAACTTATCTAATCGTTCAACGTCTTATAACCAATGATCGATAATCGATATTAAGCGACCTTCTTTATGAGGAACCCTGGAAATAGCATTATAGTTACACTAGTTTAGCTAAAGCAAGTGTCCAATGGGAGAAGAAAATTATATTGATGAGATGGTTTTTCTTGTTGTTTGGGAGTCTGGATCTCATTGTTTTTAAGGCAGAAATAATAGTCAGAGATCTTCTGATTTCAAATTTATGTAAGGCTGCGAGAAAATGGATAGGATTTTAAAAGCGCTATCTACAATCGTTGTTTACAAATGTATCTATGTTGTTTACCAATATTATATATGCAGAAGCAGTATGTGTTTGTTTGTCCTCCATTCACGTTGTAACTCAGTTATATGATATAATTTTTGTCGCTGGAGGCTAAAGAGTGATATAGACTATGAGGATACTTTTTATCGAGTAGACACATATCATTCCCATGACTAGAGCAGAACCAGGGCAGCAAGCTAGTCGGAATAACATAAGTGCCTGTGTAACTCAAATGGAGATATACATCTTCATTAGGGTGTTACTAGCGAAATGCGGTTTTGATATTTCACAGGCGTTTCGTACTTCGCTAATAAGAAACAATGTAATATATCATATTTATATATTTAGATTTATATGACGTTGCTTATTAGGTGCAATTATGGGCTTGGTTTGTTTCTTTGTGCTACCTAGTTTAGATGTGCTGTTTGTTGGTAGTTTTCGGTTGCAATTTTTGAGTTTTAAACAAGCTTGTCGCCAGTGTTTTGATGCATAGTTATTTATTTTCAAATAGAATATTTCGAAGATTAAATTGAATATTATTTCATTCCTCTTTTTATTATCTTGCCAATAACTTTTTAATAAAACAACATGTGAATAAATTCATCATATTAAAAGCTTTATTATCGACTATACATGACTCACTAACCAATGCTATGATTAAACCTTAAAATTTCCTGATTACCAGACACGAGTTATATTAATCTTTCAAGGGATATCAAAGCTTCGGATCAACAGTTCATAAGTGTGTTTCCGTCGCATAGTTGGATACATGAACTTCAATATGGTCGAAGTTAGTTAACATTCGACAAGATCCGATTACAAGGAAACTTGTACTGTGGCATAAATTGACAGTCTGAATTATGTAATAGTATTATTATACTAGCTCACCCTTTAGGCTTCCCTATTATCGCCTTTAAATAAGTACGATACGTGAAAAATATGTGTTACTAGCTTCGCCCGCGGCTTCGCACGGGTTTTCCCTATACCGTATTGTTATACATATAAATCTTCCCCTTGAATCACTCTATCTATGATAAAAGCCCCATCCAAATCCGTTGCGTAATATTAAAGATCTAAGCATACAGACATAGACGGCGGAAAGCGATTTTGTATTATACTATATAGTTTTATTTATATAAGCAGTGGTGGCTCAGTGGTGAGAACCTCGGACTTCAAAATCGATAAGTCGGGGTTTGCGACCGGGCGAGCGTGCAGGAAATAAATTGATTTTTCAATTTATTTGGATAACATCACCACTACTTAAACGGTGTAGGAAAACATCGTGAGGAAACCGGCATGTCCAAGAATTAAAAGTTCAACGACATGTGGTATCTGCCAACCCGCACTTGGCCAGCGTGGTGGATTATGGCCTTCAGGTTCACCCTCACACGCCTGTATCCCAGAAGTGGGAACATACATGGGCTGACGATGATGTTTAGTATCATTCATTTCCACCCTGATATCAAAAAAACGTTGAAAAATCGAAGTCTTAATTCAAAAATTACACAAATATATTTCAATTTAAATAGAAACACTATAAAGGTGAGAACAACAACGTACATGCATTAAATAAAAGCATTTATCCCACCGGCTCCGCAGCAAAGTGCGAATGTGTTGCGATAGGCAATCTCGTTGAGTGAAGTAATAGAATTTGCTGAAGGCGACCAAACGTTCGAGTTACGCTTTGACTTGACGCTGGAGTGACGGAGATTTACGTTTGAAATGCCTATCTTTACAAAGAATATAATAAAAAACTAAACCATCTTAATATTGTTGGAACAATATAAACATTTAATCGGACCAGAAGGAAGGTTTCAGTGTTCACAAAATAAAAGAAATCATCAAAATCTGTTCATCAAGAAGAGTTATGAGATAATAATAAAATACAGTGGGTTTGAGAACCTCGTCTTTTTTAAGATGGTTAATAATAATAAATAACTTATATAAAAAACACACTTCAATCAGAGTGGTACAGTTTATACGACCATTTAAATCAAAGTAGTTGCCATCTATTGAACGTTTTTTGTCACAAATAAAGACGCATGGTTTTTTTTTTTTTATGTTACAGTCGGCAATGGAGCTGGTGGGACGCCTGATGGTAAGCGCTACCACCGCCCATGAACATTTGGAGAGGCATAAGGCCCATTGCAGACCTTACGCATCTACAAATGGATTGCCGACTTTTTGGGAAGGGATTAAGAAAAGATTGGAGATAGGAATAAAGGAAAGGACTGGGAAGGGTAAGGAAAAGATTATGGGCCTCCGGCTCCCCCACTCACCGAACGAAACACAGCAGAATGCTATTTCACGCCGGTCTTCTGTGGGGGTGTGGTACTTCCCCGGTGCGAACTGGCCCAATTCGTGCCGAAGCGTGTCTGACTACCACATACAAATATGTGGTGCTTAAAATTAATGCACCTTAATCCAAATAGAAATATAACGTATGTCTTTATGTATGAATGTTGTTTCTTTGTATTTATTTGTCACTTAGTACCTCTTAATACCTCAACGCATTGATCGATTTTTATGAAATATTTGTGTCATCAGGTTGCTTCGTGAATGATTTAGTTTGAAGTAGCTTATAAAGTATAAAAAAGTCCGGTAAATAACATATAGTGTGGCCACCCAATTCCCTACTGAATAGGGCGACGCACCAATGCGAAACTATTGATCTCATTGTTGAACTCATAATCGTGTTATATACTTCAGCGTGACTCGATCCTCATCTCTTTTGGGAAATATAGGGCTGGCAATTTATTTTTATTTTTTTTTAAGAAGTAAAACCTTTCTTGACATTATTTGGAGTCTATTGTCCAAGCTTGGTTGGTGATGGTTTTCTAGTTTTCGAAGCAACTTCAACTAATCAAAGTTTTGCTTTAATATATTATTTTCATTCACTTTTAAACTTCAATTTTGTTACTATTAATTAAAATTTAATTAAAAATATACCTGATTATATTTTAATTTCACTTAGTCCTCCATTATCTTGAGTCAATCCACTTAAAACAAGCAAAATGGCGTAGCATAAAGAAACGAGCAGATGGACGTCACAGGGGATTCATATTTCCCATTTAGGGGAATCTTAGTCTCGCTGAAAATTTCAAAAACAATACAGAGTGATTAATTAAATTCGACGCTGAGTCTAAGACGAATTATTTTAATCCATCCTAAGGTAACATTAAGCTATTCTGCATAACAGTACCCTTGGGTCCAACAAATTAAGAGACCTCCACTTAATCCCATCACTTGTAAATGTCTTCAAAAGTCACCATTCAAATGATGACCTTATCGCCCATACAATACAGCATATATTGCAACATCAGGATAAAATTACCAACTTAAATTCGCGTGAAATCACGCCTCTATCCCGAGGTGAAAATTTGGTGGTTCATTTGTCTCAATCCCTGGAGATGGGACGGTCCGATGGGATAAGGATGGGATTCGATTTCCCTCTATTAGCGTAATAGAAAACCAAGTCGAGATTATTTCATGAGTTTGTTTGTCTTGAGTTAATGCTTACATGACATGCTAAAGAGGTTTAATTAAAAGGAATAATTAACTTATCAAACAATTACAACGTAATTCTAAGGTTTTGCGAACGTTACATGTAATAGAGAGAGAGATTTTAATAAAAGCTCATGTCTCACAAAGCATTATTAATAAAAGATATGCAATATAAGTTGAACGTTTAAAATTGTATTGTTATGAAAACTGAAATGAGTAATATGTATGTATGGCCATCCAACTGAAGGAATTAAATATTGGTCGTGAAGAAGAAATATATTTCTATGGAAAAAAAAGGTGTGTGTGCGATTCATACACGATAGAAGTGAAACTTCAGTAAATCGAAAAAAGTATGAGATGAATATATATAAAATAGTATGTATATTTCTTTTTCTTTCTCATTCTTTGCCGGCTTCATTCTACACATTTTTGTATTTGTGTCTCTTCTTACCTGTCGTTTTTCCGTTGCATCAGATTTGAAATCACAACGATTCTAAAGAAGTTTCACTCCAAAAAGAGATCAAAAAAATTTCTTCTATTTTTTTTTTGTTTTTTTTTTTGTTATTATTGTGTTTGTGTTATTATTATTGGGTTTATAAAATAAATACGATATAAAGTTTTAAACTTTTATAATCTCTAAGAAATCTGCACGATCGGGTAGGACTTCAAGTTTATAAGTTTACATGTAATCTGGATCATAATTACCATTTCGCTAAAACCCATACTTATATTATAAATCGAATGTAAATCTGTCTGTCGGTCTGGATGTATGTCTGTCTCTTCACCAAATCTAATTAAACCAATTAAACCGATTGGGATAAAATTGGCATAAATATATTTTAAGAACCGAGAATGGATAGGTATAGGATACTTTTATGCGGAAATATTACGGAAACGGAAACTGTCCGGGTAAAACTCGGGACTATCTAACATTTAATTTGAATACGAGGGTGAAGCCGCGGGCGGGAAGCTAGTATCTTTATATTTTTACTATAGGTATCTTAAACCATTTCTAGTACTAAAATGGAACAGAGAATTTCTTAATCTATAGAACTTCATTAATTTCTATTGTCTCAGTAACTTATTAAGTTCTTAAAGCTTTTAAAGTACTTAAGCAATAATCTTATCAAACGCTATAAGCGTACTGTGATAGGTCCTAATGGACAATTTATTCAGTAGGTATTAAATATAAACTAAGATTGAAATAATTAACTAAATGATTGTAAATAATTGAAAATCATACAAATTACAATCATCGAATTATATTTCTTCAGTCGTTGATAATCCGTACTTAATAGACAGTTTTGTACCTTGAAAATTTAAAGCTGTAGGCAGCAACTAGTCAAACAATATTCTGATCACGCCCTATAGGCCGTAACTAACAATACAACGTGTCTATCATTGGATGGGAATTGAAGGCAAATCGGAGGAGCTAAGTCACGTAACATTCAAGTATTTTACATATGAAATTTAGCAAAAGGGACGTCATTTAGACTTTCCAATCACGTATTCCTTTAGAAAACTTTCCTTAGACTTTAATAAAACGACTGTAAGATTCTTATGTAAATATATTTGATACAAATAAGATGCGCCTCGCACTGACAGATCGAGCGAATTGGTAGCTCTTGAAAAATACTAGAAGCTTCCAGAAATATTTGTTTTGCGGGATTGATGGTTCCGTCTTTATTTCGTCGAATGTAGCAACGTATTTTATTTGTGACATTTATTACTGACTATGAGATGGATGGATAGTATTAGTTTCTTTATTTGAATCTTTCGGAAACAATTCAATCCACACGTGACCTAAGAAAACAGTTACTGTTAAAATTTTTGACGTTCGACAGCGACCCCTTTGAAAATTATCTCTAATAAGTTCCACTGAGAGTCGAAATTTATACCTTTTACCGTTAAGTGTAATGGTCTGCCAAACTATATAATAATAATAACATCGAAGGAACAAATCGTATGTGTTTCTTTGTTTATCCTACAATTATCACTAATTAAGATCAGTTCATTCAGGACGATAATTGAATAGCGTCATTGAAGAAAGAAGCTGGGCTCTTAGTTAATCAAATGATTAAGTTATTTGGTTGCATAGACATGAATCGACTTTCAACAAAACATATAATCTAACAGTTACAAATAACACACAATATAATGCAATGTACATTTAAGAATTTTCTAAGATATTTCAACTGAATTAATGATTTTTAAAATATTATAAATTATCAACAGAAAATTCTGAATATTATGAAATACGACCAGAATAATAACCGCGAATTGTGCCTTATCACATTTTAAATTGTACTGAGGTTATTTAATATTTTCCATTTCTAGTACACTTCTAAAGATCCCCGCAATGCGATATCATTTCAGAGAGTACTTTATGAGAATTTTTTTAAATTCAATTGTACGAAATCTGGTTTCTGTATAATTTTGATAAAGCTGAATGCTATTTAATCACTGGTTAATAAGCAGTTTGAATTTAGAAACGCGAATCGCTTATTTAATAGTACTTCCAAATTTGACTTAAATTATAATTTTATTTGTTTCTGTTCCCAGAAAAATGTTCTATATTTTACTTACATTAAGAGTTGACCTTTTAATATAGCTATATAAAAAGGGTTAATTTAAATTATGTTACGTAAAAAAATGCATATTTCTATAAATCTGCTGAACTTATAGCTTATATATATCAATATTAGCTTAAAAAAATATAACTCCGCCGTAACAGCTGTTCGCTGCCGTGACCAGGATTCGAACCTGGGTTACTACGGCCACAACGTAGGGTCCTAACCACTAGACGATCACGGCTATCGGAGCTTGTTACACTGCAAATAAAAATAGCATTACACTTTTGACAGTTTAATCGCGACTAAATAAAAATACCCTACTTTGATGTTCACTTACTTTCTAATTACTTGCATTACTATTTTGTCGGGTTATAACTGTTTTATTTAAACTGGAGCAATAACGGTTGCATAAGCGATACCACCGTGTAATTGACAATTTAAGCTGTTCATACACGACGCTACCAAGCTACTATATCGAGCTCATGTATTATACATATACCCTTGACATAATATTAGATTTCGCCTATGGTTATGTTCGCGTAGTTAAATAAAATATTCCGGGGTCTTACCTGCATAGTTCCCATTCCAGCAGAATTTCCGCGATAAAAGCCATCTGATGTCCTTTCTTACATTTCATACTATTTTTTGTTTGCACCTGAAGAAGAGACAGACAGACAGACACACAGAGTTAATTTCGCATACATAATATAAGAAGAAACCATCGAAAAGAAAATACAGAAATGATTGTTAAAGCAATAACTTGTATTTTTTATTTTTGAGGTAAACTTAGTAAAGAATTATTATCAAGGGATTATAAATATTATTTCTCAACACAAAGTGCTGATACATTGTGAAATATAATATAGAGACTTTCTTCTTTCACTTTATTAAGAAACCTATACAAAAACTAGTCTATTTTATTTTGTAATATATGCACTAAGTTTTGTTGCTAAAAACCTTGAAAACCTGCTAATATGATTATTTACTAAAATGTAAAATCGCACATTTCTAGAAATCAAAGTCAAACGAGAAACTCAAAAGTCTGTCTTAAAAATGTACGCCCAACCACAAACAATTTAGCTCCACCTTAACTTCGCTACGATACATCAATATACCAACCGCTTTAATTTTTAGTGCAAAAGCCCCGGTTGGACAAAAACTTGAAATGTGCACTTGATCGTAAAATCCTATGGCATAAATGTTAGAGGGTGGAACTTTATGTGAGGACAGCTATTTACGTTTTACTCTCCGTTCATGAACTTTTACTTAAAGAAATAAATGGTTTTTTATACGAGAACAGGATCGGGAATTTGATGGCTTTAAATTTGGAAATAATCCTTTCTTGAAGTAGCCAATTGAAAGGGGAAAATTTTGAGAAATCCTTATAGTTTCACGTTTCGTTTTCAGTTGACAATTTCAGAGTAGTATTGTTTGATTTTACGCGAGTATTATACATTTAGAAATTAAAGACTTCTAAACGGATTTAAACGCGATTTATTCATTATATTATTAACCCGACATTTCGAACACTTTACAGCGAGCGTGGTCACGGGGAGGGAGTCTCGACATGACCACTCTAAATTTCAGAGCAAGTTGGTAGGAACCCTCTGTTAATGCTCTTATCTTATGTGAACAATGTAACAGTTATTATAATGCGATGATAGAGATGTTGACGTTGAAGTTGAAGAAGAGTTTTGAGGAGGTTGAAAATCTTAAACAAACATTTAAAGAATAAGAAGAATACAACAGGCGAACCCGTCACGGTTCGGTAAAATTTTATATTCTTTTAATATTGGTCATTATAAAGTATTTTAATGTTATTTAATTACACAATTTAAAAAACTTTTTACAAGGAAATCACAGCAGGTGATCTTGGTGAAATTGTTTAAGCTATGAGTTCAACTTGAGGCACATAATAAATTTCAATCAATGTGAAGATAGAGGTGTGAAATAATTAATAATGAAGGATTAGATAAATGGTACTAAAGAAAGAAAGAGTAAGCTTAACTGCAGGTTGTTACCTTTCCACTCCTTGCATCTATAATTGCGAAGTACACAAACGCCCTAAATGTTATGGCTCATTGAATGAACAAAATATTTTTCCAAGCCGTAAACAATTTAAAGCAACCAGTATCCGCTCCGATAGCCGTGATCGTCTAGTGGTTAGGACCCTACGTTGTGGCCGTAGTAACCCAGGTTCGAATCCTGGTCACGGCAGCGAACAGCTGTTACGGCGGGGCTTTTTTTGTAATTTTGACTCATACATGCTTTATGTTTTGTTAGGATGTAAACTTCATTTGAGTGGTTTTCAATATTTTTATTCAACTAACCATGCTTAAATATGAATAACTAGCTGCGCCCCGCGGTTTCATCCGCGTAAGTCCGTATCCGTAGGAATAACAGGATTAAAAGTTTGCAAGTTATAATTTATTCCAGTTGTCCAGCTGTCTACGCACCAAATTTCATTGCAATCGGTTCATAATTTTTGCGTGAAATAGCAACAAACACACACACATCCTTACAAACTTTCGTATTTATAGTATTAGTAGGATGCAACATAGATTAGACTAAACTAAATAAATCTCTTCCACAATAAAGTTCGCCGACGCTCCTAGGAAAAGGTAGGTAAGTACCATTCTAGATTCTAAAAACAAAATGACAACAAATTCCCATCAAGCAGAAAAAGAATCAGGTCAATGCGTTGAAAACCCATGAATCTATCAAATAAAACAAATGCAGTCGAATTGAGAAGTTCCTCCGTTCGAAATATCGGTTAAAATTATAAGAGAAAAGTATGCGAGAGACTAAATATTGATAGTTTCGACTATCGCGCGTTTATCATTATTAATATGAAAGTAAATACTACATAAAGGAACATCACAAACATTCCGATTTATATCTTTCCTGCACCCACTACGTCAAACGTATTTGACGAACTCCTCTGAATTAAATACCTTACCTTGTTAGAAATTAGATAATCTTAGAAATTACCAACTAAGCTACATTATCTTAAGCAATAATTACGTGAGCTTACTGTGATGTTAAAGAAATGTACATTTTCTTATTCGTCCCAGGTAGGTAATAAATCAAACGTAATGATCGTTCCTTCACCTAGAACTCACTGTGAATCCATTACACGCCCTTCGCTAGCACTTTGATAAATTGATCTGTATCACAAAAATGCCATAATATTAGAATGAACTGCTATTTAAATTGAATGCCGGCAAAGCGGGCGTGTCACATAATGAAAAGTGAGATCACGTTTCATATAGGAATATTTGTAACATAGACTTATATTAAAGTAGTTTGCGGTCGTTATACCATTAGGGTAAGGATCTGCTGCTGCACTATAAATTCATGAAATCTACTAAAACAAACATAAGAAAAACGTAAAAAAAAGTGAATAAGTTAGTTTCGTATTTTTAACCATGCGATTTATAAGGTACCGTTATCTTTGCGAGAGCCTTGTTTGTGTGTTCATCACGCTTCACGGTTATTATTATGATTATGAACCTACACTTATACCAATAAATAAAAGACTGTCTGTTTGACATATTAAAATAATCGCGGCTTGATAAATACATAAAATATGAATATATACACGGCACATGTATAAGACTTTCAATAGCTGATTGAATAAGGAATAACTTGCGAACATTGGGATTAAAGGAAAATCTAATTTGTCACTATGTCGTTAACTTTTCGAAGTCGAGGCCAGTTGCCAGACGCCATATAAATGGGACTTTATAAATTATGACATAAAGTAATATAAACTTGGCGCAACTTGGGTTATTTTAAATAAGCTTTGACTGTAGTCTTCAGCTTCCAAATTACCGGTCAACGGGTGAGAAATCCGCAAAAAAACACAAGTGCTGCAAAATGTTGTCTAGACAAAGCGATTTCTTCGTAATATCTCGTTATATCTTTGTTCCTTTTCTCTAGAGAATTCCCGATTAGAAACCTTTTAGATACAATAATACGACTGTCTTTTAGAATACGCTTTTCGAATTTTATATTCACTGTTGTTGGCGTGTTTAATATTGCAGTAGGTATTGGGTGTATAAATTTCAGATTCTGTCTTGTTGTGCAGTGTGGTGGAATAAAATAGGATACCTATAGTTCTTGTTATTCGTTGAAACAAATGTCCTCCAATAGGAGATATTTTAGCTGCCGTTGTTTTGGAAATACTGTCGTTCGGATTATGTGAATACTGTATTGAAATAAACAGATTTAAAATACTAAAAAACTCGCTATAATCAACTAAATTGTCGCGCTTATATTCATAGTATGTACGCTTAAAGAGATTATTTTATCCTGGCGATCCTTAGGATATACTCGTCAAAATAACTGTATTGTCAACGATCTTTGATAAGTGTACAAAGTTTTTGAGTGTTTAACTGTGACGTTAAACGATTTTTATTAATTATGTCCCTATTTTTAAAAGTTGTGCTAAGCAGCCAGCGATTGCCGGATCTAGATAATATAATAATTTCACAGAAATCTAAAACGAAACTCGCATTAACATAAATTTCATAAATGTTTCAGGTTACAGTGATGCATCGCAATGTATGGTAACTGGAGCGAGGAGGGGGCGGTGGAAGATCGAACTCCCGCGCATCTCGCGGTGCTGATAGCGCTCTACGTGCTGGTGTCAGTTGTTGGTATTATAGGTATGTACTGATATACATTAAAGCATTTTTTGCTTTTGCATTAGTGGAGTTTTCATATGTGGTGTACTAGTCAAATTCAAATTAACCTTATTTGCTGTAAAGAAACGTCATAATGGTACAAATAAATATGTCAGTCAGTTCTAGCTATTGTCGGGTTTATGTAGAATTTAATGACAGACTGACAGTAGAGTAAATTCAAATTCTACTATATTATTTTCATACATTACCAAATGTTAGCAATGTAAGTATTCAATTTATGTCAAGAAGTTTTACTGAGATTACCAAGAAATAGAAACAATTTACTAAATACACTTCTTAACAATCCATACTGATTTTTTTCTGAATTTTGCTTTGTTATTTCAAATACTCTACATTGATTAGATTCCTATGACCCAGGCAATGTAAGCCTTATGGCTGCACTAGCGTCAAACGGAGCGAGCAGGCTGCGCACGCCGCAGTTGCTCAGCGCATGCGCAGCGGATCTGCTCGTGTGCGCGGCCAGTGCACCGCTGGCCGCCACGCGGGCTGCACATATTCAGCACCTGCCGTGCCATGTTACATATTATATTGAGGTATTATTGTGCATATATTTTTATTGTGGGAGTCGAGCACGCTTCGGCACGAATTGGGCCAGCTCGCACCGGGGAATTACCACACCCCCACAGAAAACCGGCGTGAAATAGTGGCATGCCACTGTGTTTCGTACGGTGAGAGGGAGAGCCGGAGGCCCGTTTCCTTTTCCTCACCCGTCCTAGTCCATTCCTTCCTTCCAGTCGTTAATCCTTTCCTTTTCCCTTACCCCATAAAAGCGGGCAGCGCATTCACAGAGGTACTACCATCAGGCGAACCATCAGCTCAGCTGCCCGCTATGACATAAAAAAAGGTAACCTTGAAGTATAAAAGAAAGAAATTAAAAAGAAATCAATTACTTTTATTTTGCATTTTGAAATAAACTATATAGTAATATTATAAATCTAAAGAGTTTGTTGGTTTGTTTGTTTGTTTAAACGCACTAATCTCAGGAACTACTGTCCGATTTGAAAAATTTATTCAGTGTTAGATATCCCATTTATTGAGGAAGGCTATATATGTACCACGTTTACACACATTTAAAATCTTTAAAACGCTCTGATTGTTGGATCTACATGTCCACGAGAACCCTGAAATAAACGTTTTTTTAACTAGTTTCAATACAGTTGAACTAACTGCACAATATTGTTTTGTATTTGTTCATAGCAGACTCATATGTAACAAAATATTATGCGCATTATCTTGAGAACTATGAACATTTCAGCAAGGTGCAAATACATTTCACTTAACTCACAAACAGACGCTCCCATTATATGAAAATTAACAGTTACCAGAAACTTTGAACACTCTTCAGACAGTAGGTATTATAGTTTTAAGTTTCATCATATAAAAGTAACATAAAGCCAGCTCGTATAAAGTTTTAAGGTTCACTTTACAGTTCTGAGTCCCTAGCGTTTATATTCCGACATAATTTCAATGAAATTGAATTAATTTCGCTGAGTAAGGTTAGACGGATAAAATCTCATTTTAGTAAATAAATGGGACTTTAGCCATCCATTGTGAAGCTTTCTTTGTTGGTCTTGGTAATTTTTTCCCGTATGTGTATAGAGATTAGGTATTAGATTTTATGACGATACTAAAACCTAAAATCTTGTAACACAATATAAACCATAAGGTTTACCGTTTATGTTCGTTATTCGTTTATTGTCATTATATTTTATTTGAACCTTAAAATGCGGTTTATCCTTTGAGAATCTTAAAGAAATATTAATCCCGAGGAATACTAATTAATGAAACCGAATACTGTTTTTTTTTTATTTATTTACTATAATATTCGGATAGCGTAGATCCGTTTGTTAGCAGAAAACCAACTTAATACTAATATTAGCACTTAAATCTGAGTAATGTCCATTATAGACGCTCTGTGCGTTCGTAAGTCTTTTCGACGCAACAAGTGAACTCACAAAGTGTCCCATACTGACTCAGCAATGATCAAAGAATAATATAATAATTCGGGCAAAGATCTTTATAATACTTAAACTCAAACTAAAACTCAAACATTTATTCTTTCCAATAGACTTCTTATAGAAGCACCTTTGAATCGTCATATTACACAGTTACAACATTTGCTATCGGTTCGGAAGGCAGTTTCTACAGAGAAGAGCCAGCAAGAAAGTCTGTAGTTGTACTGCTCGATTTAAAAGAAACGCTTTTTTTTTCGAATGATGTCCCAGTGCCATAAGGCCTTATTTGTAATATCCTCTTGTATATAAATCTTTGTTAATTCTACGTAACATATCAACCCTTTATAACATTTAGTGGTAGTAACATTAATGCTATTTAATTCTGCAGTCATTCCCGGTCGCAGCCAGCACGCTGTCCCTGGTTGCCATGGCAGCGGACCGCTGTGGGGTCGTGCGCCGTGGTCGGAGCACACTCTGTTCTCGACCATTCTTAGCTGTAGTCTTAGTGTGGATATCTGCACTCTTATTGGGTGGGTAGCTTTGTAATATATATTTTATAATAATTGTAACATAAAGTAAAATTGTATTATCAATACTAACTTACATTAAAGATCTGAAAAAATATAAAATAAAAAAAATTAAGTCTTTTATTCGGTGATTAATGAAAAATAATGGTCACATTATAATGCCTTTTTGTTTTCAGGTGGAGTTACAGTGATAGCAACATGTCTATCCTGTCCACCGCTAGCTGCAGCACATGCGGTCATCACATACTGCGTTCCAGTCATTGCTGTCACCAAATGCCATTGGGCAGTGCGGGTCAAACTCACCGCTCTGTCACTGACAGCGCGGGCAGCTCACGGCGAACTGCCGCTTCCTGTACCTCTCATTCGTAGACCAACACATGTCATTATAGTAGCGGGTGTTGGGCCTAGAGAACGCCGCGACGCCGTGGATGTCGGCGACGTTAGAGCAAAGAAACTGCAGCCTAGCCTTCTCGGCCCTCAACCGCAAACTTCGACGTTACGTTCGCGTCGGCGCCTCGGAAACGTGTTGATTGGGATCGCCGCGATATTCGCTGCATGTTGGTGTCCACACGCAGCCATAGTGATATGCAGTGCGTTTGGACTCAACGCCCCAATTGTTGTATGTCAATACGCGTTGCTGCTCGGTCACGCGCATTCAGCGCTGAACGCAGCGGCGTACTGGGTGTTGAATAGACACGCGTTGACAGCTGCCTGCGCTGCGTGGAGGATGCCACAGCTGCGGGTCAGGGAAGAGCGTCCGTCGTCAACGAACGAGGCAGCCCTGGGTGCGTTCCACCCGCGCCTCGCCCGCCCCGCGCCCTCGCCCCGCCCGCCTCCTTCTAGCTTCCTATATTGATATAAATTTATCTTCTAAGCTCTTTCGATCTGTGATTCCTGTCTCTCAGTGCCTCGTATAGTCTACGCGCAGGAGCGCCGCTCGTTTCGTCGTTATAAACATGGTTGTTTATGATTTTATGGAGAATAATATCCGTGAAGCAATAAAGTGTATGAAACACTTAAGTTTGTTTTA
The DNA here is from genome assembly GCF_012273895.1 of Zerene cesonia. Taxonomy (NCBI): domain Eukaryota; kingdom Metazoa; phylum Arthropoda; class Insecta; order Lepidoptera; family Pieridae; genus Zerene; species Zerene cesonia. The sequence goes on along the minus strand of NC_052111.1, from coordinate 8,144,107 downwards.
TTGTTCGAATAGCGATGTAAATGCTGGTAATAATATCGCCCATACGTAGATACCAACTAAGCTATATAGCCAATATAAATGTTAGTATGCGACAAATTTCTAAATATAAGATATATTGATAAATCATTGGAAATAGATTCAATGTTTGAGTATTAATATGCAAATGGCTTCATTGACTATTTGAGCTTGCAATTAACTTTAGAAAGGACTAGACGCCTTCTTACAAATATTCATTCTAAATAAATGCACACTTCCACTCGTACCAAGGTTAAAGGAGGAATTGATAATTACAGGAAAAAATAAGATATTGTTTAAAACAAAAAGGTTGACTTTCTAATAAATTGTAGCAGTTTTAATGAAATTCTGGCTGCAATGTCAACAGCTGTGCTTCTGTGACAGGATCGGATGCAGACTGTCACGTAAAGGGCACGATAAATTTTAGTGAAAAGGGTCTAAGGTTACGTTGAAAGAACGATTACGGAGGGTCACTCAACCAGCAACCTTCAGGCTTTAGTTACAACTACATTTTTGTTCATAAAGCGCTGATAAGACATCTAACGAGGGTCTTTAAAAAGAAATACCTACAATTATAATGAAATATACATAGATTTGACTTAGAAAAGTAGTTTTATATTTCCTTAAGTATTATATACATTTTAGTTATTATTTTTAATAACTGTCGATCATCAGTCATTTTTAAATTCCACATACCTTAATCTTCGAAAGATAGTCTAGCTTTTGGGAGAAAAATAGAGCATATGGGATTCTTATCCGCTAAAACCTATTCGGTGCCCAAACTCAAAGCATAGTAGCAGGGATCCTGTGAACCGGACCTTAGAAACCTAAACTAAAAAAATAATTAAATAAATACCGCCAAATAACCATGTATAAACCATAATTTTTTTATCATTATATTGATTACTTTTCGCCCGCGGATTCGTCCGTTCACTTGGAATTTCTGAGTGGAAATGAACCATACCTGTACTGAACCATACTAAATTTTATCCAAATCAGCTTAGGTTAGGTTAGGTTAGATTAGATTTAATTTCGTATTTATAATATCATACAAATAAATAATAATCACTTTGGCAGCTTTTAAAAACAAATGTATGACTGGCAGTTAATACTATTTATAAACTATATGAAATTAGCCTACTAATTTTATAAATGCGAAAGATTATAAGTATGGATGGTTGTATGAACGTACGGATGTTTTTTACTCTTTGAAACAGATGATCGTATCTGAATGAAATTTGGTACAGAGATGAATAAACAGATAAATTCTTTAATGACATTTATTTTACAATTAGTAGTAATGAAGTCTCTAGCTCCCAAACTAGGTAAAAACCTGTATGTCATTATAGTCCGGACTAGCACCCGCCGATTTCACCCGGGTACCACGTGACGCCGCGGCTTACAGCTAGTTCTATAATAAACAATCGATCCGCCCCGGATTCACCTGTAGTACCTACGTTTTTTCTCTACATAAGAACCTTCCTTGTAACTTAACAAAAACATTAAAACAATAGCCGTAATGGGAGAGCTCTCTTCGAGTTTGCAGTTAAAAACGCTTAAGGCGTTTCATTTTTATTAATATGTGTAGACTAGCTGCGCCCCGCGGTTTCCTCTACGTAACTATGTATCTCTTAGGAATATCGTTTGCCAGTGTGTTATCCCAGTTGTCCAGCTATGTCGTACCAAATTTCGTTGCAATCGGTTCTGTAGTTTTTGCGTGAAAGAGTAACAAAAATACACATATATATACATTCATCCTTACAAACATTCACATTTATAATATTAGTTGGATAGGATAGATTTCCTTACGTCAGTGACGTCAACATTTTGAAATGATTCCACCAGCAGAGACAAACGTGAAGTTGATATAGGCGTTCATTACAGCTTTTCAAAGATCCTTCCGTATTTAACTTATCGCGAAAATTTTGAAAGGATATTTATCATTCAGCGGATATTTGATGCCACTAAAGGAAAGCGATGGGAGATTGGCTCGACTCACGTCGCCGGTAATGCGATACTAAATAAACACGAAACAATGTTTTAGCAAGCCGTTCATTGGTTTTGATAAAAGGGTACTTGTTATCTGGAATTCATGGGCTTTATGATTATATTGTACTGGCTATGCCCCGCGGACTCACGTCGTACATAAAATTAAAATTTAAAATTAAAAATCTCTATTAAGATATCTACATAAAAATGACAAATAACACGCATTTGTTTAAAGTTCTTAAATTTAAAAGTCAAGATACGAGAATTAATTGGATCCTGCACTAGGCAAAGCCTGTCCTGCTGAACCATAAACGAGCAAGATTATAATTGTAAAATATGATACATGATGTTATGCTTTCCGCAATGAGTGGACTGTTCAGCACAAAAGCATTGTTTCAATTTGAGCCAGTAGTTTGAAATTAATGCGTGTATACATACAAACAAACAAGCAAGGCACAGATGTCCCTAATGGGTCCATCCTCGATTATTAAATGAAACCACAAACAACTATATCCTATCAAAGACAACAAGAATCATGCCAATCGTATGAAACTTGCAATCTCACGAAGTTATCAAAATCGAATAACAAAAGCAAAAAAAAACAATCGAATAGCGAACTTCTTTCTTTTTTGGAACGTGGGTTAAAAGTGCAAAATACATAAAACATTTATTTTCTTAACCTAGGATGTTGCCATCTAATAAATTGACATTAATTAAACTGCCAAAAATATAAAACCGTTATCTCTACCAGACTTCGCAATGGTTTTATTATAAAAAGTGTTACCCAACAGACAACAGTGAATGGTCAAGCAACGCAAAGTGAAAGTGCTCCAATTGCGATTAGCCGACTAAATTTAAACGACCACGGAGCTGTAAAATTTATATGAAATAAACTACCTTCATAATTTACTTTCTTAATACTAAAATAACATTCCATTGCTGAATTTAACTTGGATAGCAACT
>NC_052111.1:8122366-8140140 GCF_012273895.1 Zerene cesonia | reverse complement strand
TATAAAAAGAAACATCTGTGTAAGTTTTTGCAGAATTCTCTTGTAAAAAGTCTCTACATACATTTTTCTTATTTACTTTTTAAACTTTAAAAAATATTACACTTTTAAAATCTTTTCTTGAATGTAAGCAATCTAAAATAAAACAAAGTATGCTTCGTTTTAATTTTGAGGCGCATAATTATAAGCTCTTAAGTTTCGCGTTCAAAAGGAAATTCAAAATGAAATGCTATGTTTAGTTGCAAAATAAACAAGGGAAATATTTTTAAAAGCCCGTTTCCGCACAATGGAATTCATATAAAATGTTGAATAGAAATGTTTTATAACGGAATACTGTTGTCTTACATAGTTTTTGGTACTTACTAAAAACCTAGGTACTAACAACAAAAAACAGTCACCATCTGATGAATTTGAATTTTGACGTTCAATAATACGTTTATAAAAAAAATTATTTAATACCGATTTAGTTGACATTTTCTAAGAATTGAGGTATACGAAGAAAAAGAACCCATTACAAAAAAATAAAATAAAAACATTACTTCCAGCCAGTGATAATCACGTGCTTATCCAAGGAGTATTTATATGTCATCAGTCTAATTTCTTATCTTTATAAATTCTACACTATGACTAATTTCAAACGCGCCTGTGTTTGTAAACGCGCGTATTGTAATATATTTAATTTATTGTAACAGATGATAATAAGATAAACTTTAACTTGTTCAAATGTTCACCTTTGTTATCTTTGTTTTATTCGTTTGGACTTATCCAATATACGCATGTAAGTATTTACTAAACTAAAAATAACTATAACTATTATTTTTTCATTTAATTTAAATACACAACATAACGTTTAAAAAGTCCTCATGAGAATTTGTTGTACATGTAGTGGCACCAGAAAAATGCGAGAAGCTACCGGCGCAAAGGTATTGTATGATAGAATGGATGTCAAGGGAAAGATGGGCGCACACTGAAAGGTATTTCTTGCATATTATTTAACATAGAAGCCCAGTACCACTCGTGTGCCAAGTATAGTCTTTAACCGCATTTTTTTTTAAATAAGCTAACCATAATATGTTTGATAAGGAAGTAAATAATAATGTGAAATATCATTATTAAAGGAAATAAACCATACTTTTTTTCTCCATTATTTTTATTATCTTGCATTGTTTTATACACATATTTAAATGATTATGTCATAACAATATTGTAATATAATTAATTAATTGTCCGACTGATAATGTGTACTACATTGTCAATAAATAGATATAAAATAACAGGCATAAAGAATTATCGAAATAATTTTTTTTGCTATTTGTTACAAAAAATTTAAAACCAACTCTTAATCTATACCAATTATAAAGCAAGTAAGGGTTTAGTCGCGGAACAGATTCTCATAAAGTATGAAATGAAAATAATGATCTTATTTGTTTCTGAGCTGGTACTTTGTCTGGTGGTACACGGCCAACAGCAAATGAAGCATGACCTATTGTATCAAAGTGTACCCCCAAAAAGCTCACTTTAAATAGGAGGAAGCCTTGAAAATCTAATTTCGAAATTCGACTTTATATTCTTATGAACTCAAAAGCAAAAGTTAAATTTATTGAACTGGACTTCCTTCAGAAGCGCCTTTGAATCATCAAAATATATGATGCAAATATTACCCCTGGTGGATGAGAAGTTTCTACAGAAAATAGCCACAAATGAACTCTCTAGTTCCTTTTTTAAAATCATATAAATTTTCCACCTTAAACATTCCACTATTATTTAACATAATAATGCCAAAAAGTGGACTGTGTTTTTTAAGCTACAATTCACACTAGACACTCCCACATTACCTTTTAGTTAAGCTACATTAATAACTTCTTGCTTATACTAATTTTCAGGTACACATATAATTGGGATCGCCGCAAATGCTTACTCATCCGATGGGCGGAGTACTGCGGCCCTCCACCACCTCACACTAACAACTTCGAATCTGAACATATTTGCTACACAGAATGTGGAGGGTGGGCTTAATCGAAATCGTAAAATTATATTCTTTAACTGACAGTTACATGGAGTAAATATTTAAATAACTTTTCCGGCCTGTTTCCTTTTCCTCGCCCTTTCCAGTCCATTCCTGGTTTCCTGTCCAGACCTGTGATTTCAACGCCAAGCAAAACAAATCTACTACTAAGAATAAACAGAATAAACAATAAGAAACTGTGTCCTGTTTATTTAATGATGTAAGTTTAGGAATTCTCATATTATTTAAAACAATACGCTAGCTACCAATTTAAATCATTAAATTTATTTACAACATAACATGTTCCTTAATTAGTAAATATATCGTCAGGCAATAAGACTAATACTTTAACAGAATTAACCTTATATTGTTAATAAATATTAAAATAATAACTAAATGGGTAATAAATTACATCTTTAATTATTAAAATTTACAAAAGAAGCAATGCGCTAGTGTGTTCTTACTGAACTACTGCCGATTTTTCCCAGTCTTATTGGATTGTGTTGACTGCCTTAAATTGTTCCGCTCAAAATGGAAATATTAACTTCTTTGCTTTTCTCTTGTAAATGTAGGCGTTTGTTTTTCTATGTGACCCTCTCTTGCCCTACAAAATCCACATGTCAGAAAATACATTAATTGATAATTCGTTTTTATTTCTAAGAAAAATAAAGACACAGCCTTCAATTAAATGAATGTAATTTACTTTCGGGGAAAAGGTGTGGCGGATACACCCCGAGTACACAGATCAATAAAAGTCAGAGATTGACAGTTACAGTTGATTGTTCGAATCTTTGTAAAAACTTATTTTTCGGAAATCGCATTATCCACCTTTTCAAAAATGTATTAATTCTAATTGACATTTTACACGTGAATTTATTGTGGTATCTATTATGTAATTACTTTATTGTAAAGTTTCAATCAAGGAATAAAATAATATATTATAATAGTTAAAAAAAACTAAAAAACACGCTTTTATCATATTTTGCAAATTGAAAAATGGAATAATTTTATCAAATTAGTAAATAGTAGTATTGTCATCGGTCCTCAATAAATGTACAAAGTTTGAACGAAATCTGGCCGTTTAAAGTGGGTCAAAATCGCGCCCAAAGAAGTCGGTTACAAACAAACATACAGGTGAAGCTAATAAAAAGCGTGTAAAAACGGTTCTTAATAAATTAGGAATATACAGGCTTATATTTAAGAGTTTTTAAATAATATTCTCTATGCTATATGCTATGCGTTAATAATTCAAATATCTCCTTACATTTGAGTTCGCTATGTGTTTCATTAGCAACAATAAAGCTGAATTTAAAATTTAAAAAATTAATTTAAATTTTGGCTTCTATTGATAACACAGCAAGTGGCATCTATAAGGAGCTAATCTGTCCAAGGCACGCCCTAGCAAATAGCAACGGCAGTGTCCAGGTGTCAGGGCGTAGAGGCACATCCCTTCATCCAACAATGGGCAACAAAGTTGTGACCTTCACGGAACAACAACTGGAGGATTATCAGGTTTGTATTTATGTGTGTAGTATTTATTTTAATGTGGATGCTTTTACTCATGGCGTAGTGATGGTTTTAATGGTTCATTTAGAGTTCAGTAAGCGTTTAGTTTTATACCCATTTTGACATTTCACTTCAAGTAAAAAAACTTACCATAAGTACTACTTTTTGTAATTATTAAGTGATTTAAGTGTACCTTGCACGTTGTGCTTAGATAAATATTTGTTCATTTTTTTCACTAAGAAACTTACATTATTATTATTTTGTATGTAAAACATATCCCCAGATGTAAATATTGTTTAGAAAAGTTAAGAAAATAATGACTAATTCTAGTATATCAGGTAGACAAATTAAAAAATTTATGACATATTTATATTTTCATAATTATCTATTCAATCATTATCTATGAGTGAGAAATCATTTATATTTATACGCGTCCGAAGCCGCTGGCAAAAGATATATATATATATATATAGCCTTTACTTAATAATCACGTACATATTAAATGGCAAAGACTTTTTAAAATCGACCCAGTAGTTTCTAAGATTAAAGCGTTGACACAAACATTTCAGCCATAAATTATATTATGATAAGAGCGTATAAAAGAGAGTAGAAAGTTATTTTAACAACAACGTCGGTTCACACCGATGAAACTATCAATACAAATACTTTAGTGCAATGAAAACAAAAGACTAAGCTCAGTTGCTTTGAAAAGGAAACGTTCGGTTTCCTTTGCGGCGACTGAAACTTTTTCTAACTCGCTTTATGAACTTGCGGAGTCAATATTATTTTTGTTTTTATCTGGTTTTACACGCTACGAGACAGAAAAGAACAATTTATTTTAAATCGGAGGTATTGTTTTACTTTAAGTGTGGTATCGTGAATGGTTCAATATTTTAAACTACATTGCTATGACGCAAAAATTCGTAGGAAAAATCTGAATGTTGATTTTGAAAAGAACGTATTAAAAGTATTTTTTTTTACATTTTTGTAACATGTTATATATGGGAAAGTGTGTCTGTTTGTTTGTCTTTCTTTCACGTCACAACAGAGCTATTTTGTGGTATTATTATTATTGTGTCTGGAGTATAGTTTGGAGTAAATACAAATAATTTCAAAATTGAAATGTATTAAATTTCTTTAACCAGGCGAGCGAAGCCGCGGGAGAAAGCTACTTTATTATAAAATTCGTCAATTTATTACCATCAAATTAGTTTCAGATTTGAATCGACACCTCTCTAAGACAGTCGTCATCTTCAAGCAATTAGGTCAATACGCGTGACGTCATCAGTCCAACCTAGCCCTAGATTTTCCTGATCAGACAAAGAAATAACATTAGTTTATGTTATTTATTGCTTAGTTACATTTGTAATAAACAACATCATATCTTTAGTAATTAGTTGGGAATTCATGATATTAGTAAGAGATTTACTGTAATAAATACAATAAATAAAAATAACAATGTTTTTGATTATGTTTATTCTTTTGCATATGAAAATAAATTTTGTGATAAAATGAAAGAAATTTTTATTTTAACTTACATAGCGTTGATTTGTTAGGCATTATCATAAAGTTTAAGATATACTTAGATGCTAATACAGGGGAAATTTATAATAAATATTACAATTTGCATTTAAATTGATATATCTTTTCTGTTTCGTAAACTTACAATTAAGGTACTGAAATATTTATAAAGAAATTAAAAACAGTTAATCTTATACAGGACTGTACGTTCTTCACGCGAAAAGAAATACTTAGGTAAGTTGTTTGAACATTATTTTTGTATGATCATTTGTGAAAGTTCTAGTCCTTGTTCTTACAAAATGTTTCTTTACAAGCTACTTAAAAAGTTTATCATTCTGTACCGTGTATTTACGTCACGTTAAATAAAAGCTGTAGCTTTCGCCTCCTTTCTTGGCATATTCATGATAATGTAAAGGAAATCTTGAATCAAATCAATAGAAATCCTAAGTACAATTAGGTTTGATATTATTGAGGAACAAACCTAACATTTGGCCGTGCAAACCATATTATTTACAATAATAAATAACTATTATTTCACCTTTATGAGACACGTGGATTAATAAGCCTGTATTATCGGCCATCAATTAAAAGATTTGTACGTTTATTTTCACACCAAACCATAAAATAGTTTGGTTTAATAAGTAACGAGTAAACATTCATAATCCTCATCAAGTATTTGAAAGCCGTTATTTGCTTTCGCTTCTACAAATGTACCCTGGTATTCCATTTATTTGTATAGACAGATAAAGCTTATATAAATGTTTTTATTCACTCCTAACATTAAAACTCTGGTATAGAAAATAAATTATACGAATATTTCAATGTTTCATAGACGTTTTTCATATAATAAAATCCCAAAAGTAATATGTGAAATTCAAGCAACCCATTTGTAGTATCATAATAATATTGTTTCCACGTTATTTTGGGGCTTTTATTATATTTTCATGACAATTACGCTTGTTTGTATATAGTATGAGTATAGAGGATGGGATATTATCTGTGGAATGGATATGTAATGTTATTTTATATGTATTATGTGATTTACTTCGCAGATGTCTAGTGGAATTGAAGGAGGTCGTTTCGGAGATATGTAGGTCTCATTGTTTTAAAATCTAAGGCAATACTCTTGCTCCCGGTTTACAATATATTATGTTTCGACACAGTAGCACCTTCCTTTTGCGTATCAGATTTTATGTTTATACTGCTAAATTGCGTCTCATTTTATTTCGTGAAGTTTATAGCATCGTACCAGCATATTGAATTCCTCATCCAAGTAGAAAATGTATTTATATTTCATTTGTTATAGATACTTACTACATAATAATAAACAGTTAAATAGTATGTTGGTTTACAGGCTAAGCTCAGGAACTACTAGACCGATTTCAAAAACTCTTTCACCGTTTGAACCTTGAGTACTACTATAGTATTATGTTATCTGTGGTGCTACAGAGTACAGACTACACATGGGATAAGTCAGCAAGCACGGCTAGTAAAAACGCCCGCCAAACAGCATTTTCACTCTTCTTTTGAATTCTTCATCTACTTTTAAATACTTCTATCACGAAATATAGGTAAAAATGTAATTACATTCCAGGGTGTTTAAGATCATGAAAAATACGTAAAAAATATAATTATATTCCAGGGTGTTTAAGAGGTTCAGAGAAGTGAACCCAGAACTGGTGCCGAAAAGTATGACGGATAACGAAGCTCACACAATCGCAGTCCCCGTAGATCAAATAGAAAAATTACCAGAATTAAAGGTATGCTTGTAATACTGCAAAATTGAAGAAAATAAATCGTTTATTTATTTTTTTTATTTATTTAACTCTTCAACAAGATTGTACATAGAAGGAAACTTAGAGATAATAATAATAATGATTAAAATAAAGCGTACAATTTGTTTGGCGGCCTTATCACTGAGAAGTGATCTCTTCCAGGCAACCACGGTAACGAGCATACTGCTAAACTATGAGCGGGACGAAAAACAGACACTTTTAAACATTCAATCATATTTACATACAACATATACATATATTTACACAAATATTTTAGCCATAAAACGATGTATTGGCTATATGAATGTTATGTCGCCTTACTGTCATGGCGATAATATTTAAAATCCTTGCTATCTACTATATCACGTCATACGTTGTTCACATGCGTCAGTTTTCATATAGTAGCCCAATAATATGTAGCTACGTTCATACCGACGACATCCTAGCGTTCACGTAACTGCTTGAAAACTGAATGTTATTTGGATATCAAAGGGAATGCTAGAGATATTCATAAAGCTTTACTTCGTGAATCTTGCTCAAGAAAATTGTAAACACCGATACATAAAACTTAATGCTTCATGCTAGAAAATTGGTCGGTTACACATCAAAGATAATCTACTGAAAAATAATGCGTTGAATCGGAAGAAAATACGAGTACGGATCTTACGAGTTAGATTAATATCAATTATATACAAATTTATTAAACCATTATATACATTAAATTACTGACATGACTTTAAGACTTTCCTAAAAATTATTTATTCTTATCTGAGCAAGAAGATATGACGAACATGTTTTTATTATTTAATTTTTGATTTATACTTTAGCTCCCATCAACGCGAAAGCAATATTCTAGTAGGCACTTTTGGGTTTAATCGTAGTATGATAACATCTGTCATACTAATATTATAAATGTGAAAGTTTGTTTTTTTTATGTTTGTCCGTCAATCACGCTGAAACTACTTAAGGGATTTTGATGAAATGTGGTATACAAACAGGGTATGAACTGATTTGGGTTAGATTGATATTATATTATTGATAGGATACTTTTTATCCCAATTAAATGCTCCCTTGGGATCAAACAGGAATCTCGATATCCGGGCGAAACCGGGACGAGCGTCTAGTATATATGATGGACCTTCTGACTGTTTCATTGAAAAATTTGTTATTTATTAATTAGTGCGCTGTTTACTACTTTATACTATAATCGACTTACGCTAACGATAACTATATTAACGCTTACGATTTAAACCACTAAGAAGTCATAGTGCAAAAGAAGGTCGCTAGCTTTTACGAAAGTTATTCTATCAAAGATATCCAGCGCTTTTCAATAACATTATTTCTGTAGGAAAACCCGTTCAAGCGCCGCATCTGCCAGGTATTTTCCCACGACGGTTCCGGCAACCTTACATTTGAGGATTTCTTGGATATGATGTCGGTATTCAGTGAGGCGGCTCCGCGGGATATCAAAGCTTGGTTTGTATAGAAACTTGTTTATTTTAACGTGAATGAAAATAAATCAAAGTTTATATGAAGCCACTAGCCAGTGACATGTAGTAGCGGCAGTACTTAGATATGAAAAATATAATTTAGTTTTTATTTGGAGGGTAGAATATTCTATTATAATGGAACGAATGTTAATTTCATATATCAGTAGAGGACCGTAATATTTTCCTATGATCGCACATGCACTGTTTATTTACAAATATATTAAGTAACAAATATACACGCGAATTATGGATTTTTTTGTATGGATGGACCTATGGACGTTTGTTACTCTTTCACGCGAAAACAGCTTATCATATATGTATGAAATTTGATGGAGAGATAGATATTAGTCTGGATTAGCCAGAGGCTAAACTTTACTCGGGTACCATGGAGTGACCGTGGATTACACCTAAAATATTATATTGAAAATTATTAAACGATAGGTAATTATATTAAAATTTTAGTTAATATGTGAAGTTCAACGTGTATTATTTATTTTTTACGTTGTATTAAAATGCAATAATAACTTTAATTTTGTTTCAATATAGTAATACCTTTAGAACAATTAATCCTGTCATTATCCCTGCAACCCTTATTATAGCTATGGGATAAATACATTGAATGATTTGCTGAAATACGACAATAATGTCTCATTACGTTACAAGAATGTGTTATTGCATCACGACATGAGCAATTTCGTTTGCTTTATTGAATTTGAAACTATATTTGGAGTCGTTACTTCAATTTTCCGATACTGATATAAATTTATATCGTGAAATTCAATTGTTATTGTTTTTTTTATTTGTAAATTTTGTAAGTAATATCTTTATATTATTTAGAATACCAGCATGTTCTTTATTTCTTTAAATCTATTTAAAAAGCTTATATTATAATTATTTTTCTTGTATACCTACTTCGCAAAATTATTTTCTCTTAATATATATTACAAAACACTAGAATGCTTTCAAATTGTCAGAACTCGACGAAAGTTTAATGGTTATCCTAGTAAAAAGTTATGAGATAACAAACATAAAAAATGCAGTCGAATTGAGAATCTTATCCCTCTTATATCGGTTAAAATATAATTTACATTATAAATTTTGATCTGTTTTAAATTGCTATTAAAGTAAGTATATTAAATAAGTATACATGTCTAATTGAATGTGCTAATTTTCTTTAACCGAAATTTATATCAGAAGTTTCTAATACCTTACAATTTAGTATATTCTTATTTAATTAAATAATGAAAGAATGTTTATTTTTGAAACATATCAAATAATAAATAGGTAGGCATTTCATTGTTAACATTTTCAGTAAAATGTTCGCAGGTACGCGTTCCGAATTTACGATCTGGACGACGACACGTATATCGGCCGAGAGGACCTTCTAGAAGCTACCCAGTTACTAACTAAGGGCGAGCTGCAGCAGCACGAGAGAGAGGAGATAGTCGCCAGCGTGCTGGATGAAGCGGACGTGGATGGTGATGGCAGACTGTCGTTTATGGACTTCGAACATGTAGTTGTGAGAGCGCCGGACTTTTTGTCTACTTTTCATATAAGAGTGTAAACCATAGAGATGATATTTTTTTTAATTCTTCGAGTATACTTAATTATTATATTAATTATGTACTCGCTTTTATATAATTAGGTATGGTTCCGATTTACAATTATGCATGTAAGTAAACTTACTTTTTCTTAAGAAATAATATAAATAGATTTTGGATTAAAGCAAATATTATATTATATTACCTAAATTAAGATACAAGTCTTCTTTTATATTCCTTGCATAATGATGTATTTATTTATAATAATATAGACGGTTGATAAAACACATGTTTTATTTTTCATTGTACAACCTAACTTTATCCATACAAAAAACATAAATACACTATACGATATAGGTACGTTATTAAAATAATACATATATAAAAAATAACTTAATTAATATCAGTATACAAGCGATGCGGATTTAATTTATATGATGTTGACAATTGTTGAGGAAACTATATCTACATAACAAATTTCCAAACTGCTACCCTGTAGCGATTAATTATCTTTTTATATTATTACTAGCTGCACCCGGCAAACGCTGTTCTGCCTTACTCTTATCGTTTAGTGGTATGAAAAATAGATGTTAGCCGATTCTCAGACCTACCCAATATGCTTACCAAATTTCAGAGGAATCGGTCAAGCCGTTTCGGAGGAGTATAGAGACTAACATTGTAACACGAGAATTTTATATATAAGATATTCTTTTAAAGACCGATGATTGTATAGTTCACATCTACATAGGTAGTTTTTTTAACGTACAAATATTCATTAAAATCATTTATGTAAGTATATAAACCCGTGATAAAGGTCAGTTGTCACCAATGTTAACTATAAATTATCTAGAAGTATCTCGAAACGTTATTCACAGCGCTCCAAGTTCTAGACTGACGCTAACTAGAATATATCTGCATTGCCGTATACTGTGGAAATCATTTAGTTTGCACTGTATTAGCAACAATGTTCCGATGCGATATAAAAACAATTCCGACGTATTGTTATCATAAGATATAGCATTTGTGTAAATTACCGTTGACGTAGGTCATATTATGTCGGGTCCAACTGCTTAAATCAGGCGTTTCATTAAAAGCCTAGGCTCTTGACGAAGTTGTTTATTAATAAGCTGATTTTACAGGTAGGCTGTGACATATACAATCCAATAAATTATTTTATTTTGATTACCTCCGGCCTACGGGGGATCCCGATGTCGTCAGCTGAAATGATAAAAATTACAAAACGTTTAGTACAGTGTTTGATTTGACCATCATAAACTTTCATCATAAAATTATAGGCTAATTTATAAATATGCTGTTTTTGAAATTCCCATAAACAACCATAAAAGTAGATTTGAATTAATTTGTCTATCTTCTTCTCATTCATCATCTGTAACTGTTATAAAGGTAATTTGTAAAGTATCTCATTATTGTTAATGTTAACATACGTGAAACAATAAATTCTGCTTATTGTGATAAACAACATTAAGTATATTTACGTAATTATTGAAACTGTGTTATGATTCAAAAGTCTAATTGTATAAATAAATGTTTCAGTACGAGGTCGAGTTTGAATGACATTTTTTCGTCATACAAAGCTATAGATAGCTTCATAACTTTATGAGTGTCAAGCGCTTGAGATTTAGGTGTAATGTCCACTTTACGGCTTAATATAAAAAAGCTTAACGTAAATTTAATAACGTTGTAAAACCACAATACCTACTTTATTACTGCATTGTCGTGAACATGATAAATTATTATATATTAAATGATAAATCTATGAAATCTAATCTTACAGACAGGCCCATTCTTTGAGCATGGGTGGCTCATGGATGAGCACCGAGGTTTTTCTGTTTTAAACTTTGCTCTAACTTAACATCAATATTATATGTATATACAACAAAAAGGTGCAATAAAACTTCACATCAGCTAAGTTCATTATAATTGCACAATCATTTATGATAGGGGAGAGAGATTTTGGGATTTACTCGAGCGCGTCAGATTATTATAAGGGAAGGTACCTTACCTATAGCTTAGTACTTCCAGAAAGTATGAGCAGTTGATATTGGTGGGTGTGTACACAGGAGCCGCAGATAATTAAAAAATATCGATAATTCTTTAAGGTTACGCTCAAATCGTCAGATTAGCGAAATTTGGATTTCTTATGTTACCTAGTATGACATTATTGTTAAATTAATTTTCGATTTTAATATTTGAATACCCAAACTGTATGTAGAATTTAATAGCTGCCAAATATTGTAAAATCTGTAATTTGTAACTACATTCTGCAAATAAATTTAATTTGAATTTGTCTTTCAATTTGAATTTGAATTAAATATATCTGATGCGCTAGTCATATTTTTTTCCCTTTCTTCATAGCCACGAAACTACCATCTAGATCGTTAGATTTAGGTAAATTTTATTTCGGTGATATGTTAGAGCAACAATAGCAAAATCTAACGCGCTTGAGTATTTCCATATCCGTAATTTTTATAATGAGAGAAAAAATCTAAAAAACATTTTTCCACCGCTAAAATTAAAAACATTATAGGACTTTTTTTTCTCCCTATCGTCTAATCTGCGAATTCCAAAAGATATTCGAGACGCAAAGTCTGTCCATTTCCAATTATGTTAGTTGGAATGAAATTATTTTTATTCTGACAAATTTGTCTTAGGTACGTGTGACGACTTGATAAGTTTTTGCTTTGAACTTGATGGTGTTAGGGTACCGTGCTTAATTAATAATTAATTTCGGCCTCAAAGCTGGAGTTATGAAAAAAACAGAATAGTATTAAATGCAAAATATTATCTACTTTCTATATTTTTTTACTAATAATTTCATAAAGCTAAAAAGATGTTGATAATACCTAGATACCTACTAATTTATTAAACGCACACATGTTATAAAACCCATTATTGAACGTTTTGCCGTCTGTTTCTAAAAGTATACAATTTTATTTAAGTGCCATCTCGTGTGGCTTTTTAGTTACATTTAAATTAATAGTTACAAGACGAAAATAACCTAGGATATTATTAAAATAGCAACACCCCTACCATAGACATTTACTATTTTAGTTTTGTAATGCAATTTCGGATACATGTCAAATTGAGTTTTGTTATAATACGGAATTAGTCTGACTATTTGGAAAATGCAAAATAATAAAATTAAGGAACAATAATATCGATGTAATCATTATTTTATCAATAAACCAAAAACTGATATATAAATCTGAAACTTATTTGTTAAATAAAATTATTTCTGTTTTTAACTTAATCTTTTTCTATTAACCGTTGCTGTACAATTTACTTTGAATAAATTTATACATACTAGCGCTATTTTACTAGTAAAGTATATTTTTAGAATTTCTGAATAATATGTGTATCATTGTCCTTAATAAATAAATGAGTTCTTAATAGTCTGTAATATGTAATTTTCTAGTCATGAAAAAAAGTATGTGTTATCTATGGCATTTCATAGTTAAAAATTGAAGTGAGCTCTGTAACATCGCTTTTGTAATCTCGTTTTCAGCAATATCATGGCTAAAATGCTGCTATAATTTAATTGTCTGGAATACGTGCCTCAGTGATAATTATAAACACGTGCAGGGGAGAGACAGTTGGATACTTTTTGAAATTATATGATTACTTTGTTTCATTTGACAAATTGCGCTAGACCGCATATATAAAATGGCAGCCCTACCACGTAGAATAATCAAAGAGACACAGCGATTGATGCAAGAACCCGTGCCGGGAATAAGTGCGGTGCCTAGCGAGACTAATGCGCGTTATTTTCACGTAATCGTCACCGGCCCAGAGGACTCACCGTTCGAAGGAGGACTATTCAAATTAGAACTATTCCTGCCAGAAGACTATCCAATGTCAGCGCCTAAGGTTAGGTTTATAACGAAAATATATCACCCGAATATAGACCGACTGGGTCGCATATGCTTGGATATATTGAAGGATAAGTGGAGCCCAGCATTGCAAATTCGTACCGTTCTCCTTTCCATTCAGGCGTTACTATCGGCGCCTAACCCTGACGACCCCCTCGCGAACGACGTAGCTGAACTTTGGAAAGTTAACGAAAGCGAGGCGATTCGAAACGCTAAGGAGTGGACGAGGAGATATGCTATGGATAACTGAGCATACGCCGTCGCAACCAGTGCCTCCCCACACGCGAGAAAAGTGGAAGAAACTAACATAATTATATTATTATCATGATTTAAGAGTGCAAGTTATGTTTACAACCTAGACCAGTAACTTGTGAAGAGACAATTGTGAAAAAAAAAAATTAATCGGCTGAGGTAATTGCTGTGACACCGTGGTGTGCTCAGGTTAACCTTTTGCATTTGAATGTAGTCCTCCTCGTCTCGGCACGATTCGACAGCCCATTGTTTCCCCTCACTTGTAGCTTCATTATGATATTAGGTATGCATATTTTTTTACTGTAATAAAAATAGCAAATTTAAAGAACATCGGGAGATTATTGTGATGTATATATTCATGGTTATGAAGTTTGGTTAATTTTATACAAAGGATAGTGTGTATCGTCACAAAGCCTTTGCCAGAATCTTATCAATATTAAGTGCTATCATAACATTGGTTCCCTGATCTCTACTGATACTGAATAATTAGACAGAGGAAGGAAAATAATTAATTTATTTCAGTGATCAATAATGGTTTTTCTTTTCTGTGAATCTTATGTGTACTATTTACTTGTATAAAAGTTATAATTGTATTTATGTAAATTTAATTTGGCTTTGTGAGCAACTTCAAAATACATAATATACAAATGCTAATCCTTATTTTATTTATGTTATCTTTTATTTATAGTGACAGTAGTCATAGGTGAAGGTTAGTCAAAGCTTTTGTATTTTATTCAGCACTGCAGATGTGTTGTTCGCTTTATTTATATTATGAAGACAGATTGGGCTATTTTGTGCAAAACCACAGTCCACAACATAGGAAAAATGTAATGTAATTCATAAATAATCCACTATTATTGCTATATTTATAGTTGTGTTAAATTGTTCACATACATATCGGATGAGTTGCAAGTATTAAAAATTATACATACATAATTATTCTTTTAAATTAATTTTGGCTTATATTTTAGTTGAACTTTATTCACATAAGCTACATGAAGAAAGTGTACCAATAAGTATTTTACAGTGTTTAATTGTATTGCAACATAGTGGTGCTGAACAATTTTGATATCTAATGACTTGTCCATACATGTTATTTTCCAGATATAACTGAATCTCGTAATTTTCTGGACTCTTCTAGAGCTGTGTACTATTATATGGATGTGTTTAAGTGATGGCACAGAAATGAAATTGAACGCAAGAATTACCACTGTAATAGATTATACTGATTTGTTCTTACTGCAAGAATATTGAAATGCCATGCTAACCTCTGCTATTATATTTTAGATCATGATTGAGTTTCTTAGACAACCTTTATTACAATCATGTGATGCTGATTTGATAAAAATGAGTAATGTGGTCATTTTAATATTCATATGTGAATAACATGCATAAACAATGAGATGTTCTGACTTAGAGAAATCAAGTTAGGTTTATCCAATTTTATCATTTCAATGGCTTCATTAACGCAGTGATATGTGCTTCGTTTTATAATATGAAAGAAATATGGTTATAATAACAAATGTAGCAGGTAATGAATAGTTGGGAAATCTGGGGGATTATATTTGATTAATCGTCCCATGTCTTTATGTAGTCATTATATAATTCTGCACTTATAGGATGAATGGATTTGAACAAGAAAATATTCATACTTAAACACATCATTCAAAGCATAATCGTTCTAAATTATAATATCTAGTTTTTAATGCAATTTTCTCAAAATTGTGACCAGTGTTTTTTTATTGCACTTTTCCTTCTCTTTTTAGGCTTTGACTTATTAGGAGACTACTGAGTTATTAGTAATAATCTTAGTACTATACTATCATATAATTTTTATTTATATAGTTATAAAAATTTATAGGTACTGGTTTTTACAAGTTTATATAACACAAGCCATATTTATGTAACATTAGACAAGGACATATAGTATTAAGGAAATAAGCAGTGTTGATGCAAAATCAACTTAAATTGTTGTCATTATCTAGATTATAGAATAGGTCTTAGGTCTATTCTAATATCGCTTGGTAAAAAATATGTAGCAAGGAAATCTTTAATAATATTTATGGTAATCATTAAGATGTGAGGTTTCTCACATCAATGGTATCATTGTCCTGGATAGTTATCTCCTAATATTACAAAGCAGTACTTTGAGTTACATAAAATATGCATTTCAAAGGCTGTGCTTGCCAGTGGCGCAGAGAAATGAGCCAGTATCGACGTATCCATAAAAATTCTGAATGAAGGTAGGTACATATTATGTCCCTAAGGTTTAAAAAAGCGTTAAAAGAAAAAGGTTATTTGATGATTAAATTTTTAAAAATATGTAGGAGGAAATAACGAAATTGATGAATATAATATTATGTCTTGTTACTATAGTTGAGATGTAGGCAGATTGGAAAGCCTGCATGTAACAAATGTATTCAAAGCTTTAGAAATACCAGCACAGGCATCAATTAAAAGCTGACGGTATAGTATCGCCTGGTAGTTATTTCAGTTAACAGATCAATATTTAACTTGGTTTATTTTGGTGAGCACAATATAATTGTAATGGGTTATTTTGACGTAAGACCATTTCTATTAAGACAGCTAAATAATCAGTCTCGAGGTTTGAAGCAAAGAATTTTTTTAAGACAACTTATGGGAGGTATAATCGGTTCGTTACGTAACGCGTAACGCCAATCTGGCTTCCACTTCTTTCATGCATACGGTAGATCAAGCAATGACTTCTGCAGGGCGTTCCGAGACAGGATTTTTTTAAGAATTAGGGTGTTGATAGGCTAGAGTATTAACTAACGGAACAGAACATTCGCTGCTTTTAAAGTTCGCTTTACGAACATGATGCTAAATGTTTTGATACAACCTGATTTTTTAAACCAACGAGTGTATTGAACATTTTGCAATACACCCAACAGAGAGTAGCATTCGTAAAAAGTTTTTAAGGAATGCTCAAGAAAATATTCTGGTGTATACTCAACCTGAGGCTTAATTTTACTGAACAGATACCTAGTTAGATAAATGTAACACATATTGCCTTAATGTATTTATGTGATAATAAATTAATTTCATTTATCTATCATAATACTCGAAATACTAGCTTCCCTTTTAATATTTAATTTTTATGTGATGTGAAATGTTTTGTACTTGTAACACTTTAAATGGAAATTTAAATCACCGCAGTTCCACATAAACACAATGGCGAGTATAAAAATAAAACACAACCTCAGTTTGTTCAATTTATTCTTAACTTTAATGCAGACTAGAATAATACTCTTAGAAATGAGAACAACAATAGTTTTTCACATGTTATAGTGTACCTACAATATACCAGCTTTTACAATAAAATGCTATTTATTATCTGTTTATTTCAATGTAAATAAATCTTATTCACAACAGCTAGCAATACAAAATTACATGTCAGACTGTATTGTCTATAAATATACTTAGCGGGGACTTCAGGTGGGACCATACACTACCATACAATATAGACAATAAGTTGTGTTCAGTTTCAATGAATGTGGGATTCCAAAGGAAAAATTCGAAAAATAATTTAAAATTAACAACAATCTAAGATATTGGTCGTAACGAGTCCACAATGATCTACTTAACGGTGTTTATAGAAAATATTAAAAGAAATTGTATCTAAGCATCAGAATATTGAGAGAGTACAAGAAAGCAGGATTTATATTAGGGTTACTTCACGAATTACATCATACACTTTTGAAAATATCATTTCAATAATAATTTTATACATAAATAAACCTTGTCGCGCTAAGCTTAGCTCCAAACACATAGATTAT
>NC_052111.1:8110569-8121366 GCF_012273895.1 Zerene cesonia | reverse complement strand
ATAGTAATGCTATAGCCACACTATAAAATTTACAAAATATGACATATCTTTTGAAACGCTACACGAAATAATGTATCATTAATACTATCCGCTAATCAATTCTTTATTTATCAATGATCACTTGAGATTCACGGTCTCGATATAGTCGCGGACACTTTTGATACTTTAAGGGTCTGCGAGTATCAAGACACAACCATCCTACATTAGCTATACATTTAAAATCTGAACTTATTTGAACTATGGTGCACGGTGAGGGAGTTTAAAAGAGAAAATAGCAATGGAATGATGATAATTTTAAATAACTTAGATTAATATGGCAATCGTTGACTTGACTAAATATAAAAAAAAAACAACAAAATATTATACAACCAATAATTTTAAACAAAAATTCATTTACATAAACATTCGCGGCAAAAATGGCATCAAATTTGATTAGAGGAAAATAACATAATATAGCATAACTATGACACTTATAGTAATAATATCTAAGCAGATATGAGTTTTTCACATTTTATACGTATAATAAATTAGTAAATGGAATAATATGTATGTATACATTTGTTATGATAATTTTCATGATTATATTTGCTACCAATAAAGATATAACCATGTCCATGAGTTGCTCCTTTTACTGTGATGCTACAAAAATATAGTAAAAAGAAAAATAAATTATATTCAATTAAATCTCGGCAAGACAAACACAGGCAAGTTCTATTACAATAATTGAAAATTTGTCATTTTTTGTCAAAAATAAAAACGATACTGATAGCAAATATTACCTGACTAAATATACAACTTACATCTAGTCTTAACCACTTAAGCATAAGCGATCCGAAGTAAGACATCACATTGTATAGCCTTTGATTTGAGTATTATAGCACAGCTTCACTTTACGACCCTAAATCGCTTGCTGGTAATTCCCCAAAACGTGTTTTTTTCAGGTTTAATATTTCTAATATCCTGTCATGGGATGCCGTTAAGCAAATACAGATGTATTACCATAAACAAGTTTTATAATTTTATTGTGTTTATTTCAAATTTTATTGCAAGCGTCACCTCATTTGATTAAGGTTTCGATACAAAATTACAAATGCATTTCCTTCAAAACCGAATTTCAATTGTTTAGCTCGACAAAGCCTCGAAGGACCAATGTATAGCAATCCAGCGTTAAAATATTTCTACGTTATGTCCGTGAATTCGGGACTATAGAAATGGCTTGAAATATTATCTAGTGTCCAAGCGAATGGACGAGGCGCGGTGAAGTCAGCGGTGAGAGCAGGCACTTCGCGTTATATGAACACGGGGTTCTCTTGGCCGGTCAGCAGTCGGAACATGGATGTGGGCATTGTCTTCATCAGGATCTGGAAGTGTGGATATTGGTTTTTGGTGTTTTTTATAAATTTTGATATTGTTGTATTTGTTTTGAATATAATCATTTACATTAATAATATAGCTGAAGAGCTGCATATTTAATATCTTATTTTATAAAAAAAAAACGATCGATCTATCGTACATCTGGAGGTCGAAAATAGCCGCCGACGATTGGAGAGGCCGTGTACGTGACACCCCCTCCCCCCGTTTTTTATATATTTTGGAATTCTCATTGGTATGTATGTATGGTACTTGGTAGTAACCCTCCCCCCCTTATTTCTGCCAGGTATCGCACAGCGCATACCTCCCCCACGGAAGTGGCGAGCAGGTTGACGATGCGCTCGTGCGGCACGGCGACCACGCTCTGCGAGTTGATCTCGATGATGCGGTGTCCGACGCGCACGCCGCCGCGCTCCGCGATGCCGCCGCGCAGCAGGCTGCATATCTACCGGACATTTGGCCATTTGGGCATTTGGGAGAACTTCACCAGGATTCGTTGAAACATATATACATGAGTGGTGGAGACATGGATACCTGGTCTCCACCACTACTTCGAGCACCAGATATCCACATTGAATTTTGTTTTGTTATATTACTAAAGCAATGTCCATTAAGTACTATGATTTAATGCTGTTATACTAAGTCGTTTATTTGGATACAAGGATTGTGAGGATGACATGTGGAAAATTCTGCAAAAGTTAAAGATTAGAGAAAGAACCTGGAAAATAAGACACACATATCCAGCTTACAATCAGATAGCCATTCGCTCATTAATTATTTCAATCAAGATAGCTTCTGTTTTGAATAAAACTGGATAAAATTTTGACACACTATCAAAGTGACACAAATATTTATAAAATTCTAGTACAAGTGTAGATCCACTCACCACTCCATTCTGGACACTGAAACCCAGCTGATACTTGGTGTCTGGTCGTTTTATCTTCACCTCGACGACAGGAGCACACGGCACCACGGTGAGCTTGACCACGGTCTGGTTCTTGGAGTTCTTGATGTACGTCTGGCAGGTGGACAGCGGGAGACCGACCAGACTCACCCCGTTGATGGCGATTATTTGGTCACCTTTTCATGTTCAGAATAAATTGTGTGAATGGATTGGTGATGGAACCAAGATAACATTAACTTTGGATAGACAGATAATATATGATATGACTTTCTAAAACGTCTATTGGATTTCCACTTTTGCGCTTGTTTCGTTTTTAAACGGATTTACAAGTCACGCACCCATGTTACGCTGTATGTACTCTTCGGACATATACCAATATTAAAAGAGCATTACGTAATGAACAGGCTAACCATTTCATAAGAAGTTCAAAAAAGAAATCATTTCATCAAAAAAGAAAGTTTAAAAAATTTTAAAACACGCTTGAATAAACTAAATTGTTTCACTTAATAACAGAGTATACGACATCCTGGCGATCATAATCAGGTTAATAATAAAAACTTGTGATTATATTGTCTTCAAACCAGGATAGGTATATAAAGTTTGAATTCAATCTGTCCGTTTAAAGTGGATCAAAATGGAGTCTTAAGGAGTCGGTTACAAACATATAAGTGAAACTAGGAGAAGCATGTTAAAACCCTTGCAATATATACCTACCAAGCCAGGCCATATTGCCAATTTAACATAAAGACGCGGGTTCAATTCCGCCTCGTGATCAAATTACTTTCCATTCTTTCAAAATTTCTAAAATATTAATCCAAGCTATCAAAACCCAAGTGTTGTGAGTGTTTGAGAGAGTGAAAGAGTTCTCAATCAATCAATCGAGTGGCAACTCACCAATGTTGAGGTGTCCGCAGCGCGCGGCGGCGCCGGCGGGCGCGAGGTTGGCGATGACGACGGTGGGCAGCATGGAGCCCCAGCCCGACTCCACCACCACCACGCCGAGGATCTCGCCCTTGCTCTTCGGCACCACCACCTCTTTCTGTAACTCCTGATCATAAACATTCATGTTTGAGCTGCTATTTATGGAGGCGGTGGGGGGAGTAAGTGATTTTGGTTGGATAATTATGTTGTTTCATTAATGCTTGAAAATTCAATTTGGAACAGTTTGATATTGTTTGTATCCAATGTTGCTTGCATTTTTCATATGTCATTTAAATTATTTTTAATCCAATTAATAATCCAATATTTGAGGCAAAACATGTGCTGTATCATAAATTAGATCAGAAATCTCAAACGTGTCATGATAGTCTATATAAAATGTATGAATCTAATTAAATGATGGTAAAACTTAACGCCATATCCCGGATTTGATGAACAATAAAATGCCCGTACATACCTTCTTAGCGAACATTTGCAACTCATCTCCAAATATCTCTTGGCTGTTGAGCACTTCCTGATAATCCATTTCCTTAACGAAGCTATGGTCTTCTATGCCATTTGCTTTAAGGAACTCCATATACGCCACTTGGAAAGCTTGGCCAATTGATTGGGCGATGAATTGGGCCTGAAATGTATTCTTCCCTATAAAACCTAGTCTATTTTCTGTTTACCAAAAATTAAACTAACACTGTTGTTGATTCCGAAATGACAATTTAAGTTGAATGAAATTTAGATATCCTTAAAATTGTATACCTACAATTAAAAGGGAAGAGTTAGGACAATATTTTTTTATAAAATAATAGTTTTTAAGTAATAATTTTACGTGTTTCTAACTAACAATACATTCATAAGGCCAATAGATATTCTGATATAAAAATAAAAATGCATCAGTCAGCTGTCATACCTCCTCACTCTCAAAAACGTGACATATCATCTTGGGAGTACGGTTCAGTTTCGGCTGGTCGGAGTCGCTCTCGTGCGGCACGAAGCGTCTCCTCGCCATGAGGACCACCAAGTCGCCGATATCCGCGATATACGAGATGGTCCTCAGAGCGTGGTCCATCATGATCTCCTTTAGTTCCGTGTTCAGGACCATTATTTTCTCCGTCGATATGAATAAATCTACCTCTGTGCTGGGTTGGTTCTCACCCTCAGGAGCCTGAATAGGAGATTTTTTTATGTTTAGTCTTGTTTAAATTGAAAGTAGCACAAGGTATAAATATAGAATTAAATATAAAAATTTAAACAAATGATTTCTGTTTGGGGACCGTGATAAATATGGAAATTTAAATCTTTTGTGTTATTTTATTGTAGGTAAAATTGGGTAAATTCTATTTGATACTCGATTAAATTAACACTTACCAAAGCCTATTTAAATCCATGGAAAGCAAATGTAAAAATAAAAAAATATTAATTAAAGTATCACTTTATGTACACATCATAATAGTACCTTTGAAATTGAATATAAAAAGTTGTCTAAAATACAATCGGATTTGAGGTTTTTTAGCAGTATTAAACTGGTATTTGCGTTAATGAAGCTAATGTTATTATTTAATAAAATTACTTAAATATGATATATTTAAAACGTAGTGCCTGGGCAATATTAATAATATATTTGTAATAGTGTATTAAAAACCAGCTTTCTGAACCCGACTAACTACCAAGAAACGCATAATTGAGCCTAAATAAAATAAAGCATCGATACATTTAACCGGTTAAATATACCACTCCATTTTAATAGGATCTCATATTTTTTGGTATAAGCATAGAATTCAGCACTTAACACCGCATATGTTTAACTTTGTTTTTAGAATGATCCTAACACCTATCAATATAAAAGAAAACAAAACTGTCCCACTTAACCTACACAACTGTAACCTAACCACGCCTAGTGCACACACTAAACAAACATTTGAGCCACAAAAACCACACCAAACAACCTTGATCTTAGTGACCGCCTCTTCCACCATGTTCTTTTTGGGGCGTCGTTTCCGGCGCCTCGAGTCCTCGTCCACCTCGACCGAGCCCAGGAAGGCGAGGCGGAACACCGCCGCGGGCGCCGCGTACACGCCGCTGTACGGGCCCTCGCAGCCCCACTGCGGGCACGCGCAACTCAACACCGGCTAACCCCCTCCTCACATACCTTGCCATGTCCAGCACGAGCAATGTAGGCCAAAACCGGCTGCTTTGCCAAGCTTGGCATGTGGAACGAGCAATGTACGCCAAAACGGGCCGTTTTTGGATTCGTCGCGACAACTAGAGCATGGCCAACAATGTACTTAATCCGAAAGAGCAATGTAGGCCAAAACTAGCTGTTTTGCCAACCTTGGCTAGTAAAATTGCTATTTTTGGAGTTACTGTTGAGAATTGTAATTTTGACAGGAACTTAATCCAAGGCTTTTATAAACCGTGTTTTTGTTGTATTGACACATTGGGAAGCTATGGAATCCACGGCGTTTTGTACGAACAAGCTATGTTATTTAAAACTGGCTTTTGTTGTGGATTATTTTTTTATGGATTCATTACGGACGATAACTTGAGTTTGTCCAGTCATGTAATATCTTAACCGCGTTTTGCCGTAGGCTGAGTTTATGTGAGCCGGTGCAAAACTACCTGAGCAACCTGACTGCGTTTTGGTGTAGATTGCTTTGTATTGGAAGCGTTTCGCATAACAACCAGACTTTGGCATAGATTGCTTTTATATCTGAGTCGTTTCTGGACAGCACCTTTACGGTTGCGTCGTTTTGCTTGAAGTTGAATACCGCAACGATTGATATGTTTGCGGTGGACACATTATGACACAACTTTTTATATTTTTCATTTTAAGCCGTTTTTCCATGTTCTTATCTGAGCAATCTTTCAATAAAGTAACATTCTGGATATTTTTTACTGCAAATAATGTCAAAAAGCCAATTGTTTCATACAAAAATTTTGCGCACAAGCAAGCAAAACAACGCGAACACACACAGACAATGATATGTGAGAAGCCGTCGTCGTTATGAAAGCGGACCTCGGAAATAAACCTTAACAGTATTGAGAGTAGGGTATTATATTGTGCGGCAAAAGCTCGACCGATGTTAGTGCTCCTCCCGTGTTAGGCCACCTAAGCCGGTGTGAATCGGACTAGAACAAGCTACGCTGTGCTATGAAATGAGTTACGGAGAGTTCAAACTGTAATGATATTCCCAATTAACGTTAACCCATTAATACATTCCATGCACAATCACGATTCGTACGAGCAATGCTACGGTTTTAGGTCAAAATCAAACAGCTTCAATGCATCACGGTCAAGCCATACCATACCTTACGGGATGCAAAGCGAGCTAAGCGAATAAGCGACAGAATAAAGATATCCAGAGGAGGCTAGCCGGCCAATACGGGATCCGACATCTTCTTGGGTCAGGTCGAGGGGTGAGGAACACTGAAAAAATACTCTAGTGCCAAGTCAATAAGAGCGAAAATAGTTTGGCAGTGGGCTGGCCACACGTGATTTAGCGGTACCTTCTAGAATAATTCGGGGTATTTGGATAGAGGATATCCCACTAGCATTCTCAACACTAATTCTAATGAGCATGAAATTGCGTATAGACTAATTAGGATAGCAAATGTTAACAAATTATTTGAGGTTCTTGGTAATCCTTAGATAAGGTACTAAATAGCAATGTTCAGAACTATAAGAATTTCATGCTCTCATAAACTACGGAAAAATAAAAGGTAATCAAATATTACCGATTCACACGGGCGTACGTGTACCTATGAGAATGCCATATGTTACGGGAGTAACATCAGTATGTGTTTAGTATTTGAGGATACAAAAATTTTAAATTGTATTTTATAAGAAATGTTAAAGAACGCTCTAAAATATTTCATAAATCTGAATAGTGAGTACATCATCATTAGTTATTTACTATTCAAACTTATGAGAGTAACCTATTAGAATGATAAATTTTGATTTCTCATTTATAAAGCATTTCAATGCTATATAAAAAAACTAAAAAATATAACTCTTTAAAATATTTGAAATACAGCACAATTGTAACATAAATAATATAGGCCAATATTTTTTAAAAAATCCCACTTTAATCCCAAACATCCCATTTTCAATTCTTTATTATAGACATAAAAAAAATCCCTAAATTTCTTTTCTTTACATGTTTCAGTAGTATACATGTTATTTACCCACTGGATGGTCCATCCACATCCCACTCACCTTAATCCTAGATACCGCTTCTTCAGCTTGCAGCATCCGGGTTGCTTTGGTTGGCTGTCCCTCGCAGGCAAGTTGCGTGGAGCCGAGATATCTCGCTCGGAATAATACGCCTTCGATCAGCACTGAGGCGATATCTGAAAATGAATGAATTATTTAAATAATTACATTTATATTTCATTGCGATATCAGTCATAATCTTTACCAAAATGTTTTGGTAAAGATTTAATGGTGATAGAAATGATAAAAGACGTTCTTAAGTAAGTAAGTTTCTAGGTCTAGAAAATAATGGTTAAAAATTATATACATATTTATTTTAATCAAATAATGCTTTGTTGATCTACAGTATGTATATAAAATAATTAGAGAGTTGATTGAAAAAAAGGCTAGGATTTGGAAATAAATTCTTGAGCAAATTTTAGTATGGGATAAATGAAACGTATTGAAACACGATTGCTGTGTAGGAAATATCTTATTTTAGGTACTTGTCGGCACAGTAATTTAAAACAAATACTCACCGTAGTCAAAGAATCCAAAGAAGCGTGTAAATCAAATCAAATGTCAATAACTTTGCAACTGTATAGTTTTATATTGTAAATAAAATAACAGATTTATTTTTATGTAAATAAATTAAAGGAAATAACGACTCACCTTCTTTATTTTTACTCTTTTTCTTTGCGTCTTTATCCTGCGAAATAGATTAAATTGAATAAATTATTTCGAAAAACATTTGATAGAAAATTGTCCGAATAAAATGTTATTTTACTTTCAATATCATCGAAGTATCTTTCATTTTTCAGGTTAATTACACATACTTTGAAAATCTACCCTACTTTTTTGATTACAAACCCTTTAATATTTAGTCCAAAATACATATTTATTTTCCATACATCAAAACTGCCTTCAGATTGTAAGAAACAGATCGAATTTGAAAATATATAAAAATAATTATATATATTATGGAGCCTCAAAAAAGAAATCATAAATACAGGTTCAAAAAAATCAGTACAGTCCAAATGATAATCCTCCCTTTTTGAAGTTGAATAATTGAATAATAAAGACATAGATAACCACTCGCCAATACGTACTTCTCATTCGGGTACAAGCAACCGAAAATAATGATCTCAGCCAAATTTCATACACAGACGCTTAACTGTATTTTTGTGTGAAAGAGTGACAAACATACATCCATTCTCACAAACTCACTATTACATTACAAGGAAATAAAACGAAAGTAATATTTACCTTTAGAATTTAAAAAAATTTTAACGGATTTTAAACGCGATTTATTCATTATATTATTAACCCGACGTTTCGAACACTTTACAGCGAGCGTGGTCACGGGGAGACTGTTTAAAATACGTTAAAAAGTTTTTAGTTTCTAAATGTATAATACTCGCGTTAAATCAAACACAAGAAATTACTAATAATTACCTTTCCATTATGAAGTGTATCATCATCCCTCGGATCGTTGTTTTCATGCGCGTGCGACTCCCTGTTAGTTCCCGTTGACCCCACAGAGGGCATCACCGTCCTCGATTTTGGTTTGCGCCAGCCCTGGAATAAGCAATTTAATACGTATGACAACTAGCTATAAATTTAGGTTTGGGTCAACCCTGGGTTACCAAAAACAGTCAATATTTTAAAAGCTTAGCTTAATATTAAAAACGTCGTAATTTTCTGAACATACGGACTAATTCTTAATAAATAATCGGACGAATGAAAGGACATATTATTTCAGACACTATAGCGATTGCTGTGTAAAAATTATTTCATTGTTATATGTAAAGCTTAATTAAGTTTATTATAATAATTTTTAACTGAACAAAAAATGTTAATGTCATGTAAACGACTAATGAAAAATTATCGAATCGGTAATAATTTTAATAATTTTAAGTACATCCTTATCTGATTGAGTCAAACCTATTAAAATTTTATAATTTCGAAAGTAACTCTTGTCTGTTTTTCTAACCCTTCTTCACGCCTAAACCACTGGAGCGATTGGGATGAATTTGATACAGAGATAGTTTGAGACCTGAAAAAGGACATAGGAAAATTTTGTATTCCCTAATCATACTGTTACAGGAACTAGTAAAATTCCGGGTCCATCTTTTATTTAAAATACGCGGGCAAATCCACGGGCGGAAAGCTAGTAAATTAATATCCAATAATATTATTTCAACCAAATAACAATCGATTTATTTTCCATTATGCTAGAAGAGCATTGGTGACTCAGTGATTAGAACCATGGTGTGTTAAATTACCTTATAATTCGCAATTTATACGTGTTAAGTTCAAGAAAGGAAAATCCTACTATAACTAATATCCTACTAATACTATAAATGCGAAAGTCTGTAAGGATATGTGTGTTTGTTGCTCTTTTACGCAAAAACTACTGCACCGATTGCAATGAAATTTGGTACGTAGACAGCTGGACAACTGGAATAACATATAGGCCACTTTTCATCCCGTTATTCTTACGGGATACGGACTTACGCGGGTGAAACTGCGGGGCGCAGCTAGCAATTCATACATGTAACATGTATTATAATTTGCCTATATGGACATATTTTATAATTTATTCAATGTATAAAGTAAATGATAGTTCTTTAGACTTTCGAGGATATTATTCAATTTTAAAGAAAGTTATCGAAATTGGTGTTTTTTGTATTGTAATTGAAGTTGTTTTGTTTTTTTAATTGAAATTTTGTAATTGTAATTGAAAAATAGTGTTTGTTGCGAAAAAAATAATTAAGGGAAATAAATATAAACAAAAGCTTACAACGTCGACTACCTGCCATCTGATTACATCTGTAATGCGGCCCAACCATATCGCCTGCCAGTTGTTTCAATTAAGACTTTAAAATATTATTCTATTAAAATTCTTATTTCACACAATTATTCTTAAGAAATTTTCATTATGAGTTTATTCGTCACGTTTTAACATATAATCGCATAATGACGGTAATAAACTAAGTAATGCTCAAACGACGCTATATTATGATATACGCATACCTGTGATTATAAAATATTTCATTAATAAAATTGTTTTTTTTTTTGTCATTGAATTATATTTACATATTCCAACCAGACTTACAACATACTTCACTTATATTGCGTGTTTTTATAATTTTGTATGACTTTTTATTTCCTTAATTATTTCCAAACTCGTCGCTTGTCCCGGCTACGCCCGGATATCAAGATTCCTGATTTATCCTAAGGAAGAATTTATTCGGGATAAAAAGTATCCTAACACCCAAGTCAACCCTGTCTGTATTCCCAATTTCATCAAATACCATTCGAAGTTACCTGCAGGGACGTCGGCAGCGTGTTCTTATGGATGACCTTACTTCTTCCTGGAGCAATGTTCCTGCCG
>NC_052111.1:8079405-8109569 GCF_012273895.1 Zerene cesonia | reverse complement strand
TTTTTTTTTTTACAATGTCAATTTATTTTTAGGCAATATGTACTGTAAAGAATAAATAAATAAATAAATAAATAAATACCGTTCAGTAGTTTCAGCGTGATCGACGGACAAACATCAAAACAAAGAAACTTTCACACTTATAATATCAGTGTGATAGTGTGATAAGTAATACATAGAAAAATATACCTACATTGTTTATTACATATATATATTTATTTATAGTGTGATAAGTAACATACAACAAAATATACCTACATTTTTTTATTACATATATATTTTTCGAAACTACATTATCCTAAGAAAAACAATAATTTAGTAACCTACAAAATTTTCATACAATTTTACCTTATTTTTCTTCGCATTTTCACGATTACACAAACCACTATCACAATTACTAACACATTCATTTACATTTGAAGTTTCACATGCATTTCCATTAGAACTATCATCATTACAAGAGCCAATGTTTATTCCGCCCTCATTGTTTACACTATCGCTGTAAACATTTTTATTTACATCCACGCGTTTATCGTTCATACAATGTGTTAATTCACTCTCCGAATGACTTTCACAATCAGAATCCATTGAACTATTGCCATCGACACACAGCGTATTTTCCTCATCACTCATGATTAATTACGTAGTTGTTCTTTTTTTAAAATTTGAAAATGGAATTAGATTATTTATCGAATTATGGAACGTTGATAATAAACATTGGGTTGGGAACACGTTATGATAATACAAGCGGTTCGGCGCGGACTGAATGAGTTAACAGATGGCGGCAAAGATTATGCTAGTGACTGTCGTATCGTGTTATGCGGCATGTTCTACATTTGAATTGATTCAATAGTGTTCTATAATTTGTTTGGTTGTGGATGTCCGTTGTTTGAATGCTTTTGTAAGTAGTTATATTGTAAAGAAAAAATTAGTAATTTTGTATTTAACTTTACTTCACTTACTTTTTAAGTTACGCTTGTTTATAATAAAAACACATCAGGAAATAATTTATGCTGATTTTTGTTATATCATACCATATTTTAAAATCATATAAAATCTTCATAGAATACATTCCGGCGTTATAAAATATATTATTTTTATTAAAATATAATTTTACAATGTCGCACAGAGATAATAATAAAAAATGTTTACATTATTATAGCTCCTCTGTGCGGCAATAATCTTGAAGGCACATAAAGAAAATACATGATACAGATAATCTTTGACGTACATTTGAGGGCAAGGTCGCGTCAGAGCTCAGAACATTTATCGTCATTGTATGGGACGAATGTGGACATTACTTCACTCGCTGATTCATCGTCTTAATTTGATTTTAATTATTTGATATGCAAATTGATGAGGAAATTAATTAACGAATAAAATGTGTTTTTAATTTAAATCGGTTCTATCATAAAATGTTTTAGTGTGTTTTTTATTTAAATATGGAATATTTAATATTAAATTTCCTGACATACATTAAAAATTGTGCCAAAAAACAGAGGTTTGTGAAGAGAAATAAATAATTTTGTGTTTTTATGTATGGTTACTAATTGCTTATACATTTGTAAAATATGGGACGTATGTTTAGAATTAAAGAAATTTATAAAAATTTTAAGTATAAAGTAGGTAGTTTGTAGAAATAAAAATTATGTACAATAACTTCTACCCTAATAGATACTATCGCCATCTTTAAAAAATAAATACACTATGTTTGTTCTGTTTGTTGTGAATTTTTTATGACTTTCATCGAGTCATAAAAATTTCTAAATAGTCATAAATTGAAATTAATGCTATAAAAATAAAACAGCAAAACTCACTTTGTCATCAAAGAATCCTTGGTCGTCAGTCCTCTGCTGTCCGAGCAGTCGGTCCGTCTCGAGATCCGTGTCTGCTTCGTCTACAATTGCATTTATTTTCGTTAATCTTAATGTTTTAATAACTAGCCTTTGCCCGCGGCTTCGCACGCGTTAAACGCGAAGTAAAACCCCTTCTCCCCCTTTTTTATATTTTATTATATATATATAAAATTTTCCTCTTGAATCATCTATCTTGAAAGATCTAATCATTCAGACATACAGACGGCGGAAAGCGACTTCGTTTCATACTATGTAGTGATTAAAACTGTCTGTACTTTTTTCTTAAATAACATCTTGCCTCGTCTATTGGAACGTACACAAAAAATTACTATTTAAAATTGTTCTGATATGTCGAGGGTAAGACTGAATAATATTTTTACGGTTAAAGATATTTATTTCTCTAAAGATTACATTTAATCACTTACAGAGAAATATAATTATACACATTATGTTTAATCGCTTACTTAAAACAGTCCTAAATATGATTGTCGCGTTATAAGCCTAACAATTTTTTTTCACCATAAATTGTCGCATCTGTATTAATGTTTTTCTTATTTATTTCTTTGTTGTGTTCAATTTATGTCTTTTTCAGTTCACTTCATTTCACGCAAGAACACGTGTGAACAAATGTTTGTCTATTAGTATGTCTAATATTTTGAATGAGATTTCTATAAACTAACCGAATAGCGTTAAATAATGTCAAAAATTAAGAAAAGGGAAAATGATGAGAAATTTTGAACGAATAGAAAAAATTTGATCACGAGGCAGGATTCGAACCTGCGTTTCTTGCCTAACCGTAGCAACGCCTAGCCTCTCGGCCACCCGTGATCTCGCCACAGTAATCGAATTTCTTCTACTCTTTCGGTTTTATGTGCCTGAGGGAAAATGATTTTGAAAATAATGTCCAGTGATTGCTTTACCTTCATCGCCACTCGCAGGTTTGATTTCAACAGATTCATTGCTCTGAGCTGATGTCGGCCGTTTCCTGGAAAGAGACACAGTTATACAGTGTGGGTAAAGCAGTGGTGGCTCAGTGGTGAGAACCTCGGACTTCAAAATCGATAAGTCGCGGTTCGAGACCGGGCGTGCGTGCAGGAAATAAGTTGATTTTTCGACTTATCTGCACATGTGGATATACATCAGCAGTGGCGCCTGATTAGCGCGATCAAACAAACAAACGCTTTATGTGAAATAAATAATAAATGAAATGTAAAAAATACAGAGTGCATTACGACACAATTGCAACTGTTTTTTGCTCAAATCGATATTAATATTTCGCATAAGGAAATTTTTTTTCCACTTTGATTTCTCCGAATTAACAAAAAAAAAAATGTATATTTCTTAACTCTCTCCACCTATAAAAAATTTACACTATGCCATATATTTCTACTCACCTGGGGTACACGTCGTCATGGTGCTGCGCGTGTGCATGGTGATGATGCGGCGTGTGCGCATGCGGCGAGATCGCATGCGGCGTATGCGCATGCGGTGTGTGCGGCACGTGCTGCACGTGCGGCGCGTGCGCGTGCGGGGAGAGCGCGTGCGGCGTGTGCGGCGTGTGCGGCGCGTGCGGCGCGTGCGCGTGTTCCAGCGGCCGGTGGGGGGCTGGCGCCGGCGGTGGCGGTGCCGAGCTGCACGCTGGAATGACCACCATCATCATCCCTCAATATTATCATCGCCATTGACACTAATGTTGATGACGTAGCACCAAGAAATATGAACTCCTTCCTCCTTCATGCAAAGCAAACTGACATGTTTAAGACGACCTGGCCGCAGACGAATATCATGGCTCCGAAATCTCCGTACGATTCGGAAAGAAAATTAAGTCATCGATTATATCAGCAGTTTCCAAAATTGAAATAAATCTAATGATCACCAACGTAACTGACGCCAAAATGTGTATGTCAAATTAAAAAAACGTTGTTGGCATAGTCTCCATTTAGATTTTAGGCGCTTACTCATCAGTAAACTGAAGGTGATGACTATTTGTTATAAAAAAATGCCATCGAATATTATTTATATTTATACCGATAGCGTTGAGACATCATTTTTGTCATTTTCATTATTATCATTCCGAAAATTTTACAACCAAATTAAAAATTCGAAACGAATATCATTTCGACCACTTACCCAACGGGTCCAAAGAATGCAAGTCCGCGTCAGATAGCAAGTGGGGATCTGTATTTGTCCCGCTATCGATGATTTCCTCTATCTTCATCGGCGAATGAGCCTTAAATAACAATAATAATAAATTAAAAGACCTTACAATTTTAACAATATAAATAAACGTTTTCAAAACTTCTGGGTATTTTTAGTGTCTATCGGTTAAATAGCCAATAGATTATCAGGGACATAATCAGCAAGAGATAAAATCGGTCCTAGTGTTATAAAAGGCCCTATAAATTTATTAATAATCCAAATTTTACATGTAATCTTGACTGAACCGACAAAGACACTTTTAGTTGTTATCACTTCACAAAATAGAATCGGACTGCGTCGCCTTGGCAACACTTCAGAAGAAAAAATTAAGAACATTTTAATCTATGAATAGCTCGCAATCAAAACCATATTTTTGGTTAGCATATCTAAAAATAAATCGCATATCCATTTTCCCGGGTTTAAAACAATTTTTAACTTTGGCCAACTATAAAAGAACTAAATATTAAAAATAAAATATTTTTTAAATTATAAAATATTTTTTATGTCATAGCGGACAACTGAAATGTTAGTTCGCCTGTTGGTAAGCGATCCCCACCGCCCATGAACGAGCTCCTACAAGCTGTGACAAGCAAATAATTACCGGTATAGATAATATCTGGTTATTATTGTCACTGTCGGATACATGTCCGGACGAGAGACCATCTTCAACCACGGGCATGTGGGCGCCCACCACGCGGTTCAGCTCCATTTGTACTAGAATTAGAAATCATTACTTTTACAGATATAAACTATTTAAAAAAATCAGGTGGAATTGAACTAACAAATATACTTCGATCAATAATATAACGCGATAAGAATCAGCGTCGAATAACTTCCTAGCTTAAAGTCTACGTGATCTGAGATTCGGGTAAACTTTATGTTATTTTGTCTCTCTTGTGCTTTGTAATTCTAAAATTTAATAACTCCGCATAAGGTTGAATGTATTTCTTCCTTTTGGTTACTAAGCATTAATCATAAGGTTGAATTTGAATACAGTTTGTTTCTTTGACTAGAATTTAGACAATCATATTTTAGGACTGTTTTAAGTGGGTATTTGTACGGGATCTAGTTGTTTTTTTATGGAAGAAAATATACAAATTGTACAAAAAAATGTAAAGCATTACGGTTCGTAATCTTAACACTGTTGTGGATTATTATTCTCCAACTTCAAAGATTGAATCTTAACAGTGAACTCTGTTGTGAATAAGACCTGACAGTATTCACTTTTAAAATTGAGATATACATTATTTACATGAGGAGGATAGGTTATTATTTTTTGTTGTTTTTTATTTTAATATCATTTTGGTGCTCATTTGATAAAAATTCTATTGCACTATCTTTCAAATGACTAAGTCAAAGTAATAGATAAGTAGTAAGAAGTAAGCATATTTCTTCAGAGAGAGGTCGCTATGCGTGAACTCGTTAAGAAGAGCACTTATACCTACTCTAATAGTTCTTCACTTGCAAGTAACTGACCTTTCATCTCGCTCAGCTCGTTCTCCATGAGTGCGAGCGAGAGGTCGCTAGGCGTGTCGCTAGCGGAGGAGAGCGCGAGCGCGTCGCGCACGGCGGGCGAGGCGCACACGCTGTCGACGTCGGGCGGCTCGCACGCGTCCGCCGCCGCCGAGTGCGTGGCGCGGAGTGCGGACATGTCCGGCGCGTTGTAGCGCCCGCGCTGTTGCTGTGGATATTGTAACTACCCTCAATTATTTGTCAAATATTGATTGAAATTAATAAAAAAATCAGTAAGCTTTGTTAACAAAACAAATAATTATGTATATGATGTTATTGCAATTAATGTTTCTTAAATAAAATTAATGAAATTATAGAACCATTCGTTTTATACATGATGAACAGATATTGAGGTCGAGAACGAAAATGTACAAGTATATAATTTTTATAAAATGCCTATAAACTCTGAGACATGACATTTTTTTCAAAAACTACATAGCAACTATCTATAAAACCAATAAAAAGCCTATATAAATATACAAATTTCATATTTTGAAATGTGAATTAATTTACTAATTTTATATGATATACCTGTAGGCCAAGGA
Organism: Zerene cesonia; assembly: GCF_012273895.1. Classification (NCBI taxonomy): domain Eukaryota; kingdom Metazoa; phylum Arthropoda; class Insecta; order Lepidoptera; family Pieridae; genus Zerene; species Zerene cesonia. Next base: position 8,103,460 of record NC_052111.1, on the reverse strand, counting down.
AGTTGGTGTGATTGTGCGCAGTGTGCGGCGAGTGCAGCGTGTCCGCGAGCGGCCACTCCACGTCGCTCCCCTCTATACCGTTCTCGGATGGACAATCTTGCGTCTGACGGCGGAGCTCGTAGTCTAGTTCCTGGAAATGTTTAAGAACCTTTTAAATTTTTAATAGATCTCGTAGATTTAAGCAATCAAAAAAGTTTAAGTGATTTATATACATGATTCACGATATTGCGTAAAAATATTAATAATCATAACAAATAGTGCCAGTAGTAGTGCCTGTTACTAAAGAAAATAACACATCCAAGAAATTCAAAAACCTACTTGAAAATTAACAATTTCATCATTTGAATTCTGTTGCTGTGGACATCTGAAGAATTCCTCCAGCACCTTCCTTGTCTCCGAGAACTCATACAAATAATCAAATGCTGTTGAGCTTGGTGGAGGAGTTTCATTTCTGCTCTCTGTGATTATTCGCTGTAAGGGTGAAGAAGAGATTCAGCATTTTATATACTGGTAGAAAAAAAAAATCTACAGATAGAACAAAAAAAAACTAACCTGCGGAAATCCAGGTCTCGGCGATCTAACATGGGCTTTTTGAGTCCCAATCCCGTATCGTCTCGGGGATCCTTCGTATTCCGCTATCGGTAATTCACCTATCACCCTAGTAACCCTGTTCTTGTCTTCATCCCCAGAAAGCCAGACACCGGTGGGGCTGGCATCACTTAATCTGACGTCATCTCTCGAAGGACTCGAATCACTGCCATCACTTTCACTCCTATTGTGCATTTCACTATCACCATTTTTCAAATTGTCTAAAGTCCTTTTAACACTCATATCGATTTCATCATCACTAGCGTCTGGTTCCGTCCTCAAACCTAGAGACACAGAATTCAATATAACTGAAAATAAAAGAAAGAGAAAAAACGATTGTATGAATATGGTTATCGGGAGAAACTAAATGACACAAATCGATGTGAACGCGGACGCTCGACGCAAAAGCTATGAATAAATATGTGGAAACGTGAAAAAGTGCGGATATGAAAGCATCATTGGATCACACGAAATATTTATGAAAAAAGAAGGATCCTATGAAAGGATAATTGACAGACGCAAAAGACAGCAAGTTAATAAAGCTTCGTCAAAATGTATATAAAATAAAATAACAACAGATTTTGAAACACAGTCCAAAGCAATATCGGATATATTACAGCAATCATTTGAAATAATTTCTAGATCACCTTTCCAATCGTCATTGTCATCGAAAACAACAACTTCACCATCAGCTACCACCGCTATGGGACTGCTTTTAGCGCTGACATCAGCAATCTTATGTGGGTCGAGTATTGGAGAACTGTTTTTCGGTATTCCCATTGTTTGCTCTAGAATTTGATCACCATTCGTATATGTAGGCGATGTGTGTCTCGATATCATCTTTTTGGGTTCACTGTTTATCCTGTGTAAGGATATCTGAAAATATACAATATATTCTATACAAGTGTAATTGTCTTATCACATTTTTTTAGGTACAAAATCATGGCATAAAATATAAAATCTTAAGCACATTCACTTTATACATTCAAGTTACCCTTATTTAAAAAATACCATTCATTACAAGTCATATCTACATTCCTAAATCAAGTAGATAACTAAAACAAGAAAGGTACAACCGAATATATATGTACCAATTATTGTTCCATTTATAAACCAAATCCTTCGACCAAAACACGTAATATTTCCTCGTCCCAGAACGTCAAGTTAGTTAAAAGACATTCCCACATTGACATTGCCCCAATCAACTCTGTGAATGTTGTCTATTTGCTATTCAAATCTCTAATGACGGTCCCTGACCCTTATAATTAGGTAAACTTCCAGGCCTATAATAAAGACACTATACCTCGTTCGTGATGGTATCTCCGTAGTCAACAGCATCTTTGCTGATAGATCTTATTTTGTTCCTCAAGTTGTGCTTATGAGTGTTATTGTGGCGTAATTTCCTCACCGCTTTTGTCCGACTCTGTGAGTAGAGTTCCCTCCCTCCGGCGATTTCTATAATTCTGATATTGAGAGAAATCTTGTTTGTATGAATGAGCTTTAAATTATATAAGAGCTTCTCTTAATTGCGTACTATATATATCTATAACAACTAACTTAAAAATTAAGCTTACAAAGAAGTTTCGATTGACCTATTATTCTTCCGTTGTGATGAGAAAGAAATACATATAACTCCAAAATGCATAAGCAATAGTAAAATGGACGTGCACTTTGTCCACTACTTTGTACTTTACAATATGTACAAGGAATGATCACCTAGAATCCCTCAGTTTGTAGGCACCCTTGGAGTTAACAATGACGGGCTGCACGTCATTCTCCCGGTCCTCGTCTGATGACACGTTGTTCATGTTGTGGAGCTCCCGACCCTCTATGGCAGTATTCAGTCTGAAATTAATAATAATAACTGTTTTGCAATGCAAACAAACACAAACCGAATAATCATTGAGACAAATATGAAATGAATGTAAAAGATATACCATTAATTAACAATATTTTAATGGTATTAATATGGAATCGTGTTTTCTTTTCTTTTTTAAAATACAGCGATCCTATACAACCATGAACTTGGTCATTAATTAAAGTAAGGTCTCGACTAAATTTAGGAATAATCTGCCGTCTTCACTGGCCTCTGAAGCCCTCAAACAACGAGCCTACCTTAAGACCCTTTATAGAATCAGCAATATATCGCATGGGTAGTTTTGTTCTAGTTTATGAATATTTTGTTGCTATAAGGTAAAATAAATGACAACGGACAATGAGATAAAACAACATCATCCTGGAATTCTATTTATTGTATAAATAGAAGAATAATAATGTTTACATAATGTTTTTTTTTTTCAATTACAAATAAAGATTATGTCATAGAAGCTTGAAAGCATATATTATTAATAGACGTTTTCTTGAATCGCTTGTAAACCCTAAAACCAGTTCAAGTATTTTTCAAATCCAACATACAATAACGTCCTAAAACTCAAACAGTTCAATGAATACCCACACCCCAATCCGTTTTAATCAGTAGAGTTTAATCACCCTTTCGCGTGTAAGCTACAGACCGCTCAGACATGCCGCCTCACGTAACGACCTAGTTGCGTCTATGTTTCTTCGATTTACGTCTGCAACCTAACCACAAGCTTAACTTCCATTAGCCATGCTAATCTTGATATTATACGTCCATTTTACGACAGTTTGTTGAATAACATATTACGTGTCGTTACTGAGGCTTGTCAATTATAGCGTGACGTAGATGGCAACTATGTACATGGCGATAAATCAAACGGCTGACGAAAGAAAGAATTGGCCTGATATGTAATGGTTTGTGTGTCCTCTCTTCTAGATACTGAGGAACTTTTCCTTAATTCCTGTCTCTGTCCTGAGTAGTCGCTGTTATTTCTGACTGATATGATTATGATAAATTACTTTGTGTTAATGCTTTTATAGTTGTAGAACTACAGACATGATTGAGGTTCTCTAATTCTTTTTCCTCTGGTGATATTAAAATGTATGTCTTCAACTACATAACAATTAAGACCTGTCCATATAAAGAGGATTCAATCCTAATGCTAAGCAATACACTCAAAATTTATGTTTTAAAAGATACACTTTTCAATTGTGAAATGAAAAACAAAACAGTTCTTGGTCACACACTGTATATATTAGTTGGAAATAGCAAAGAAATATTTTTTCTCAATATTATGTAATAAATTTTGTGGCAAGGGCAGTGGATGTGGATGGAATAGATCACATATGATTAACCGTAAACATATAGATTACATATAAATATTTGTTTGTTACTATTCATCGTTGAAGCCTTTTATGACGTCCACTGTTGAAAATAGGCCTCCCTAGAGTTACTATTACGAAACCTTAACATAACGTTAGAGGTGTGTATCAAAACTGACCTATCGTGGTGGTGCTGCATATTCTTCGGGCGGCACTTGGGAAAGAGGCGCGTGATGCGATCGCCGTCAGAGCCGGGCGTGGAGTCGCCCGCGGCGGTGCGCACGCCCGCGCTCATGGCGCCTCCGCCCTCACTCCACCGCCTGGAAAACAATTTGAATATCATTATCATCATAGGCTTCAGTAAGATCAGACTGAGATAAAGCTGGTCAAGTCCAATAAAAAGTCATTGGACGTGGAGTTTTCTTCATAAACTTTTATTAGCTTAAGTTGTACCAGTATGTCTGATATAGGTTTAAAAAAAAACCTATGGTACAGACCATTATCATCAATCATCTCAAAGTATATCCCTTAAATAACATAAACGGATAAAAATAGCTTTAGATATATAACACGCGAAAAAGTATTAAATTACGTATGTAACTACATGTTATATCATTATCATACTATTATATTATGTTATATTATTATTATTATTAAATTATTCTTATAACTATTGTATCTACAATAGAATTATACAGATAACAATATGGCCTTTTTATAATAAAAATATGCCGGAAGATTAATCCCTATTTTAGGGAAACGATCTTGAAATGAAATTATTATTTTTCACGGCGTCTTTAGGACGTAACAATTCATAAAGATCCAAAATCCTTAATTGTCCACAATTTATGCTATTTCATTTAATTTCATATTTCATCAGCAAATAAATTCTACTAATATTATAAATGCGAAAGTTTGTAAGGGTGGATGTATGTGTATGTGTTTGTCTTCCTTCACACAAAATCGATTGCAATGAAATTTGGTACGTAGATAGCTGGACAACTGGAATAACATATAGGCTACTTTTTATCCCGATATTCCTACGGGATACAGACTTGTGCTGGTGAAAACGCGTGGCACAGCTAGTAGTATATAATTGGCAATGTTTCACGTTGGTGATGCAAATCCAGATTATCGATTTAACGAGATCCTGACATTGTAATACGCTGCATTATCGTGTGCAGTAATTTGTGTCCATATTAAATCAATGTTGCGGCAACAGAGTCAGTACTACATAGTATATTATATAAAGTCACTTACCGCCGGCTGTTTATGCTTGGATCTTTAAAAATACGCAACAGATTTTGATGGTGTTTTAATAGATAGATGAAGAGGAAGTTTTTATGTAAAACAACAACCATTAAACTGCTCAGAATTGAACGCGTGCAAAGCCGCGGACAAAAGTTTCATATATAAGATTGTTATTTTCTGTAAATTTTAAATTAGCGCATTTATTGTCTGAACAAGCATGGCCAGGATCAATATTTTCTGATAAATAATTTATCATGTTTATCTCAAAATAACTAATAGTCAGAGACAGAACAATCAATATCTGAATTGTCTAATAATTTTCAATTTCAATTGCTCTGTTTCCATATATTTGCTACAAATAATGGGTACGAATTAGCAGCAATTCATCAGTGAAGCATTTCTCATCAATATCCCAGTCGCTAGCAAAGTTACTGATACAAAAATAATTTGTGTACAAATCACCTCTCAGTAAACAATGTTCTAAACCATTACACCCAAACATTGCCAAAAGAAAATGCTAGAATAAGTCGACATCCAAGACGCATATATAATTGCGAGTAACGTAAGGTAGGTTCCATTAGTCAGCGTTTCGAGGACGCAGCGAGCGCCGCATGGCACCGCTGGTTGCCAAACTAGCAGATCGATAGCAGATAGGCCAGCGCAAATGGTATGTCTTTTGCGAATTTTATACGTGGACTGAAATACGTTAGTAGGAATTGCGGAACGAAACCGATGTTATTGGCCATCTATAACTCGTATGATACAAAATAAAAAGAGAATTAAAAAGTTTATATATACTATAACTGTTTAATATATTATAAGTTTATATATACTACTAATAACTCTGTTAAACTCATTCAAATGAGAATTTAAGGATAATTATAAATCCTACTAATATTATAAATGCGAAAGCTTGTAAGGATGTGTGTGTTTGTTGCTCTTTCACGCAAAACCTACTGAACCGATTGCAATTAAATTTCGTACGTAGACAGTTGGACTACTGGAATAACATATATAGGCAACCCTTCCTAGGGGATACAGACTTACGCGGGTGAAACCGGGCGCAGCAAGTGATTTTATAATTATCAAATGAATAAAATAATACTTAAAAAAATCACGTAATCCTAACTTTCAATATCGATAAAAAATTGTTAAAAAATCTTAAATAACAATAGAATTCCCTCTATACAATGCTTAAATTAATTCCTTACACGATTTAAATCAATCAACTTTTTCACCTCAAACATTCAGCTAATCCCTACCTACAAACTAGTGTTACCAATAAAGCTCTCAGACGGCAATCGGCATGCACTGAGTGTTACCTATTGAATTTCACAGGAAATATTTGCCATCTAACAATAAAAGAATATTGAAAATTCGTTCCCGCCCCACCGCGACACCCAGCACGGTATGCGAGTGTAAGAATCTCCATCGGGTTGAATTTAAACACTTTTATTGCCTGCGACGTTACTGTTTCTGTATGTTCCTTGTCTGTTATCTTTATATGGAAACTAGATGTATGTCCCGGCACGCCTATACCTTTTAAGTTTGATCAGTCGGGTAGTCTTATCGTAATTAAAATAATATAAACTTTCCCATCTTTTAAGTTGTATCAAACTGCACATGGTGTGCAAATTTTATTAAAATAGACTCAATAGTTTAGAAGTCTATCGCGGACAAACCACGTGTCACGTAATCGCTTTCTCTGTCCCTATGTATGCTCAATTCTTTAAACTACTCAACGGATTTTGATGGGGTTTTTTTTCAATAAATAGATTGATTCAAGAGGAAGGTTTATATGTATAAACTTCTATAAAACTAATCCGAATTTAACGCGTGCGAAACCGCGGGCAAAAGCTAGTTTATATATATTAAGATGAAGCAATTGTTCGTTTTTTATGAAAAGTACGTGAACGGACCCGCTTTTTCCGTGGTTATACAGCCTTTAGAACGCAAAGACCACGTATCTTTGCAACAGTTAAATAAATTTTGAAATCAGATCAGTAGATGCTGAGATTAGCGCGTTCAAACAAACATAACTCAGCTATATATTACTAGTAGATTAGAAGCATATATTTAAGTTCAAAATGCTGATACTGTTATAGATAGAATTAAACATAACATATTTTATAATGTATTTGATACACACATACCTATACTTACGTTTTAATTTTAGTTATGGGCCACAACCACGAACATTTAATGACTACTAGTGCTTAAATAACACTTCGTCTGCCGTTTTTCTCTTTAATTATTAATAAGCACAAAGTGAACCGATTTGTCAAATGACGTAAAGCTTTGTGCAAGACGTTTACAAAATTAATGAGTGAAATGATTGTTTAAATTGTTTCCTTAAATCGTTAGTTACCTTTACTTAATTCTGTGTAACATCTCATCTTGTACGTCTTGCTGCGAATTAATGTAAATTAAATACTTATACCTACAATAAAAGTATTTTTATCATTTATCTGAATAAATATCGAACCAACAACTTTCAATTTATCAAATCACACATTTATTTTTCTATCCATATTTACGTGAGATACATAACGATTTAATTTATTTTATGATAATAATACAACTAACTTATAAATTTAAAATTTAATAATTGAAAAACGTCATTATGTCGAATCGAATCTTAATCTTATATCCTTAAAAATTTCAGTTAAATCCATTCTATAGTCACTGCATATTTAGTATAAAACAAAGACTTTCTCTGTCCTTATGTTCCTATGTATGCTTACATCTTTAAAACTACGCAACGGATTTTGATGTGTTTTTTTTTACGTATAGGTTTTTTTTAAGTGAAGGCTTATATGTATGACAATATTAAACTACACCGAATTAAAGCGTGCGAAGCCGAGGGCAAATGAATTTTTTTTGATAAAACACAATCAACATCACAGTTCAAATTTCATACACTCTACGGATAATATCGTAATAAAATAAGGTGTTTAATTGTATTATTGAATGATGAACATCCTATCACCGGAATTTAATATTAACGCAAAGCTATTTTCATTCTAAGCGTCCGTAATTGACGAATTATTTTAATAATTACCTCAGCATAAACCATCATGAAGAATCGTTATACAACGACACTTGTAACAAACCGCGAATATATTATTTTAGAAGCACTTCCATTGACATTAATCACAAACGAAAACAGTCCTTTTGGATGGGTTTTCTTTGAAGAACGCAATCTCAGAATTTATCCTGATTGCTGAAGAGTCCCCATGAAATTGAACTTTAATTTGATAGCGGGAGAAACGAATTTTCTATAAGAAGAGTTAATTGAGTGTCCGAGATGACAAAGCTTTTAAGACTGTCAATTACGATTTTCCCGTAAATTTAATATAAAAACCTGCTATAGTTTTTTTATTAATTCGTGATTGTGTTTTTGGTGTGACGTTTTATTAGGGTTTGTCTCGGTTTCCGGTTTTACCCTGTGTGTAATTTTGTAAATAAAATCAATAACATTAACATCGTGATTTTAAAAGAGCTACTACTAATGATTCTTCTCTATAAAAACTGCTTTCGGAACCGGCGGTAAGTGGTAAGTTTTAAACTGTGATATGAAGATTCAAAAGTGTCTATAAGGAGTCTTATTGAATAAATAAATAGTGAGAACCCAAATTGGGTTTGAGTTTGAAAAATGCCGTACAAGAAAATAAATCATACAAATTAAGTACACTATCTGTGCCTCGCGGTTCTACCCACGGCGTACATAATGTCACTTTAGAGATATTTTATTGGCTATGTATGTATATTGACAGCCATAATGGTGTCTATCCACAGATGCACCCATATTTCCTGTTCGAAAATATGCAATATAACTGTTAAAATTCTACACAGCACAGCTTTTTACTGAATCACTTGTTAATTTGTTATATTACTAATTATATTTTCATTTGTATTTTCTGTACATATTATTTTTCATATCGTACTTATATTATAAATGCGAAATTTTAGACGGAAGGATGTTTGTTGCGAAATCACTGAACGGATTTTGATGATACTTGGCAGTGATGTAGCTTATGTACCTACCAGAATAACACATCTATACTAATATTTTGTTTGTAACGTCAGGAACTACTGGACTGATTTCACAAATTCATTAAAGATATGTAAGTAATTCTTGACTGGCACGGACGAATCCGAGAGGGACCGCTTGCTAGTTATAAAAACACTTCCTATTTCCCGCTGGTTCGCGCTTGTAAAACCACACACCACTATTGGTAATTAAATAACAATATAATAATGTTAAGTGTGTTAGAAGTGTTTCTCTTGTGTTTCTAAAATAAAAAATAAAAATAAAATAAAATAAATAGAAGTGTTTCTCTTTAGTTAAATTTTTTTCTCTTTTGCATTGGTAAAAATTGCTAAGATTGCAGATCTTCACTATAGGTAAACTACTATCAATCTTAATTATTCATTCAAATATTTAACAGTAAACACATTTACCACATAAAAGGCCATATTAAGAACCGAGTATAAAACTATTCCATATGAAATGGGAAGCTCGGAGTTATTCAGCAAATGGAGTCTTAATTATATCCGCTACGTGAGTGCTTGATGTACATCCGTTGAATATAAAATAATATCCACGAGTATGGAATTAGTGACGTCATAATGAAAAATGTGATTGTGACCTGATTATCAAGAAGCGTCGTTCGATGCAAAAATGATTTCTATAGAAATATTTATATATATCTAGTGTGGATGTCGAGCATGGTTCGGCACGGATTGGGACAGCTCACAGAAGGGAAGGTACCCCACCTTCACACCCCACCATACCCCCACAGAAGATGGACGTGAAATAGTAAGATGCTGCTGTGTTTCGTTCGGTGAGAGGGGAAGCCGGAGGTCCGTATTCTTTTCATTAATCTTCTCAGATGTTTCCTCAATTCCCTAGATCAATCCATTCTTTATACGTTACCATATGGCAGTAGTAGGAAAGTATTTGTATTTATGTGTTTCGTTCGACATTATATTAGTAATTGGCTTGAGAATAGCCGAAACTTGAAATCTTACAAAATAAAAGTACAACTATAAAGTGTCCGTAAAAATACGCACTTCGAATTCCAGAGGGATTGCTTTGAAATGAAACAAGCAGTTGTAAGAATAACATTTAAATTTTATCCTTCTTTATATGACCTACGCCTTCACGCCTTCTATCGTAAACAAAATAGCTAAGGCTTAAGCTCAAATAGCTAAGAGATTGATACCGAATTTTTAATGTTTTCTGAATATCTGTCGTTAGATAAGCAATAAGGATTGCAATCTAATCTGAGTCACAACTGGCGTCGATGGCAACAGTGTATAGTAGAAAAACACAAAGGTTTTGTTACAAATTGGGATTGCGAAGGTTAGCAACACTTCTCGGTAGCTATCTCTGTTACAGTCAATATTAAGCAAAGGAAGGCCCAAATGATAAAAAAGAAAATCTTTGACAGCAAAACTACAGTTCACTATTTAAAAATAATGTCGCCATAATGTTATCTCAATCTATACATGTTTTTTTTTCATAATAATTGATTGAACAAAATTTCACAAAAAGCATCACAAGGTTAGTTGTCCTTGTATGTGAAACACAAAGGTCAATAATACCACATGACATTTTCTGACATTTCGCAACTGATCTTTACTGGTATATGGGTTAACGGAAGGTACAGTCAAATTTTGATAAATGCTTCTAAGATCGAGAACTTCTCATTAATTTCCCGTTACATATAAATAAGATCAGGCATGTATTGTGACATTTACATAAGGTTTTTCCATTACTATCAGCATAGTTACGTTAATATTGATTAGCTAAGCTAACTTCAAACCTTGAAAAACCAAGGCTTCAAAACAAACTAATGACACAAGTTTTTACTAAAGACGAAAGTTCTCGAAACGATAAAACGTGATTATGAGACTGGCGTAGCAAGCGCTACGATAGTCTACGAAACTCCGTGCTTTCGTGTAGTGTCTTTGTAAGTACTGATATTTTTTATCATATCTGTTTTTGGTCAAGGGATACTATCGATTTGGGAATAAAGAATAAACAGTCTTATTCACTCCCGCATATAACACAGTTTTACTGCCCCTGTTACTGCACATATACGTTAAGAATTTTACCTACGCGGTCTCTGAATGTCCCTAAGGAGACATTTGCTCTGTCATCTAATATATTATGCATCCGTTATGTTTACGAGATGATTTAATATTGAAATTTAATTTTCCTTTGTGTCATGTAAATTTATCACCTTTAATCGATTGATATCTCACATATAAATATATTCTATGAAAGGAACACGGATCATTCAACTTAACAACAACCGTAGAAGAAGTTTTTAAGAGAAAAAGGAGTAGTCAGTTGGTCATAGACTATAAAGAGAAGTTGATTTAGATTCAAAAGGACGTGATTTTATTATAGGGCAGTAGTAGCTGTTGTTATTTATATATATAAAACTCCAAGCAAGAACCGAATGCTCCATTAAAAGTTACACGTCGCAATGAAACAAATCTTCCCAAAAAACAAATTAGAAAACCTCTTCATCTAACAATCCCATGTTTAGGGAATTTCCATACAACCCTTTCGCAACGAAAACATTTTTTTCCGCTCCCAGCTGTAATGGGGGTCAGTTGAAATCTGTCATAAAACTTTAAACAAGAGAACCCTTCTAAGGAACAACGCAACACGAAAGCGAAGCACCGCAGTGAATTACAAAATTACCACAAAGAATCTCAATTTGGTTAAACTTTTTAAAACAGTGTAAATTGTAAGCCTGTGGAGTGTTTAGAATTCACCACTTGACTAATAAAGCGCGTTTTTCGCTGAGCATTTCTCGTGAAGAATTTTACAAGAGATTGTTTTGAACGTTCGCGCGTTCGTGAATTAATAAGTTAGGGGAATATTAAAATACATTTGATGGTGCATTAGTGCGTTTTCGCCATGTGTCCTATCACTAGCTGATACATTGCTCATACGTTCGTGAGCAACACAGTAAGTTCATGTTCTGCCGAAACTGTTTTTATCGACAATATTCGAAAATCATATTATCATTGTTTACATATGCGTGTTCGCTATTAGCCTCGATAATCGCCTCGCTATTCGCACGAATGTGTAAATGCACCAATAAAAGCGGATCATAACTTCTCCAACATCGAAAGGGCGGAAAATTACTTGTACATCTATTTATATATTGCCCTGTATTATTTCTAATATTTTTCAAGTGTTGAATCTATAATACAAATCGAAATCTAGTGTTTTTTGTGTGTTGTTCTTGCCAGTGTTTCATAATTCACAATAACTTCTATTCAAATATATAGGTATCTATAATCTCAAATCTACCAATATAATAACAGTATCTTTCTTTACCAACAAATATGGTTTTACTCATTATACTATTTAATTATAGAAAAAGTTCTCGAATAAATAAAACAGTGCTTTTGAAAAAGAATTTTAAATTTAATCTTCCATTTCGCTTAGGTTTCAACCGGTGCCTATTTCCAAGAATTCGAGTAATCCTGTTTTCATCCAGAAAGAATCCACAGTTTTGCACAAGAATTGAAATTAAATGTTAGATAGTAAGCAAAGACGACAAGTTAAGAAAGAAATATATATTATGATAACTATATCTGACATGTCGTGCAATTAAATAAATATATATTTGAAATGCTGTTAGCTAGAACGTGCTAGTCACAGAAAATACTGATTAAAATTATATATAATTATCTTCTACAAAAATGTTCACCGCAATCCCGGTTAGGAAGTACCAATGCTAATCTAAAATTGAATCAAATAACAATTTCGATGATTTCACAATCGGATGAAAACACATTGATTTATATAAAACCCACTTTCTTAGCTTAGCTTTCCATGATACTCACTGGGTAACAAACCCAAAAAAGTCTAATTGTGAACCTCCTTCGTTTTAGGACGTCGGTTGATAAGTGTCACATAGCTCATTGAAGCGAGGTGACTTTAATATCATATCAAGATACCAAACGACATCGGGAGCGTGAAAAATCGTGAAAAATGCTGCAAATTACGCGGGAAAACCTCATCCTCTATACATATTCATTATGCATGTATTCATATATAGACAAATTTAAGTACCTAGTAGTTCTTTTAGGATCAGGATTAGGTACTTTCGTATCAGCTACGTAACCAAAACCCTTATAATTGATTATATTATAATTTTATTTACCAACCTTCGGTTATCATCGTGTCCGATTTATGCCTGAAACAAAAACACAACCAATTACAATTTTGTCCATCAACGCTTTTATCCAAATAGCAAATATTTGTACCAACCATCGATTTTAGCTACGTGTATTTACATGCGTTCATAATATAATTACTATTGTTATTTTTGTTTTAACCTTTTTGGAACCTCAGGACAAATTATCAGTCCATAAGCTGTATGCCTTAATTTCCGAAAACATTGTAATGAATTTGGTAATGATTAAGACAAGGCATTAATTCTGTGATGAAATTATACTATATAAATCATATAATATCAGTTCTTGATGAAATATAACAAAAAGTATTAAATATTATATTCATGTAATAAAACGTTATCCACGGTCGGAGAGGTAGTATAAAACCTAAAAAAAACAATAAATTTCGAAAGATAAAATTGATTACAATTCAATACAATGTTCTACAAAAAGCTCTCCATCACAAAAAACTATTAAAAACGGATGGCATTTTAAATAACGATTTATGGATTCTATTCAATATGAAAAGAGGGATATAACAATACTTCCAGAGGCTTCCATTTCAAACAACAATGGACAGCAAAGACAATAGCCGGTTTATTCTCACACGTACAAACATAGATAATATATAACGCGCCAATCTCTGTGGAAGCGGCAACTACGCTCTAAGTTATGTAAATATCACGTTCATATAAGTTTCTGAACTGAAGCTTTCTCGAACGCTAAATGTGTTTTAAATTGGCGGGAATGTCATTTAAATATGGAACTACAGAATAGTAAAATATACAATATGGCTACAGCATTAAAAGGTGATGTTCCTCTCTCCTTGCAATGTTTACGTTTAACGTATAAAGGAAAAGAAAATAAGAACTACAAGTAAACTACGAATGAAATAGACAAATAGTATAATAATATATATTATAGTCTTTAATTTTCCAATTCTATCATTATACACGTCATGCCAAATGTCATAAACGATCCATAAATAAAAAAAAATATTTCGAATATTGATTGAAGCTGCAAATACAAATATTTGAAACATCTCCGTTGCCGTCACAATAAATACATGATTCTATAAATAATTCCTACTTCCCCTCTTCACAATACGCAAATTCGATTATAAGTACATATAAGCTTCTATAATAAGCTATTCGTGTTTTGTTTGGTTCACTGATCGAATTTGAAAGACTGTAAATCCTTAAAATAATACAAATGTGAAAAAAAAAATTGTGTAACGTTTTTTTTTAATTTGTCCTTGTAGTTTTCCTTAATACTTGATGGTTACGCTTGGTACTTTAATGCTACACTTTTTGCACTTAAAAATACGTTGTTTTGTATCTTATTTAGTGTAGGTAGAAGGTCAATATTTCAGATCAAGCATAGTAATTTAACTTGATAGATCAATTTCAGTGCAGCGCTCAGCTTTTCCTTTGGACGTTATTTATTCGAAGTACCGAGTTAATTTGCCTTCCATCCTTTCGTGAAAAGCTGTGTTTTTTAACACTTCTGTTCATATATTATTATTTATTTATTTAACTCTTTATTGTACATGACAAACAAAAAATCCACATGGAAACAATTACACAACGACAATATAGTACAATCGGCGGCCTTATCACTGTGCAGTGATCTCTACCAGGCAACCTAGGAAGAAAGGTAAAAAAAGCGAAATATGAATAAAATTTTCATTATTTCATTTTATTACGATGGAAAAGCGTTATTTATCCCAGTCCCCTTCTATTCCTAACGGACGGTAACAGTTTTTGTATTTTAATATAGATCCTACGTAAGAGATAGGTGTTATATCTAGACCAATGACTCTTAAATTAAATGAATACCTAGCACGTGCGCTGGATAATCTAATCTGGAACAAACTAGGGTAAGCCCTAACTGCTTGTCACTCAAGTGTAGTGAAACTTGTCACTACAATGTATGTATATAGCAAGGTTCCACAGCATAATGTCGTGCTTTATATCGTTAAGCCATATTATGAGGGACCAGGATACATATTTATAATTAATACTAATGTTATAAATGCGAGAGTAACTCTGTCTCTTATTGACACCGAAAACACTAAACCGATTTGTTATACACATAGTTTGAGACCCCAAAAAGTCAATGGATGATTTTTATCGTAGAAATCCTAAGGATATGGACGGAAATTATGAATAGGTAAAGCCCCGGGAGTGTTTATATTTTTCTTAAATTATGGGGGCGAAGCCGTGGGCAGAAGCTGCTTTCATACATCTACGACCAAACATAATAGATGATGCGAAATTCAAAATTCGAATTCGAATCTTTCGTTTTACGATTTTTTTAAAGCATTGGTTCTTTTAAGGAAAGCAATATTGACCTTACAATTGTATTGCAGAAATATTTACTCATCATCATGAAATTCTAAATTACGGTACATTTTCCAACACATCACATCAACGTTGGAAAATTTACATTAAAGCAAGGAAATAGGAAGAGGAAAGGAGAAAGTGAAGAAGGATAGTTTGTATACCATCAAAGGCCTGCTCATTTAACCCGCAACACTACAGCAACTCATAAGCCTTGTAACATGAGTCGTTTAGGCACTGATCTCGACTCATTGCTTTTATAGGCGTCTACGTCGCGAGTTCTTTCAACCTTCAGCGGAATTAGCACTCTAAATAAACTTAACGTCTAGCGCAGGGACGGTATTACATCGCTTTTACAGAACCAAAGCGTCTGGTTGTGACAGTTTTTCTTAAAGAAAATCAGTTTTCGTAAGAGTACTCGAGACGTTTGTGTAACGTATGCTAAAAATGTTTTCATAGCGCAAATAATTGGGTGATATAATAGTGTGTTTATGTTGGGAAGGACGAAATTGAATGGCGAAGAGCGCAAATAAGACTGATATTGATATGATTTGTAATACAATATTTATTTTGTTAAATATTATACTAAGGTCTGAAACACCAGCACCGATTTGCGACGTCTTTCTTTGGTTTATTGATGATGAATTTATAATGAATTAATGACTTTTTAACGGATGTTAAACGAGATTTATTAATTAGGCTATTTAACCAGACGTTTCGAACACTTCACAGAGAAGGTGGACACAGGAAGACTGTGTGACGCGCGCCGGAACCCGTTTAAAATCCGTTAAATCTTTCATTTCTAAATGTATAATACTCGTGTAAAATTTAAAACAAGAAAATATTGTTAATCGGATTTTTATTGAATAGGGTGGAAGGTTCTCATTTCGAAAAGACATTTAAGCGTAAAGCCACTATATTAAAAAATGAGGTACTTAAAATAATATAAAAAAAATACAAAACTTCTGTAACTTGAAAGTTTCGTCTGTTGTTGCTTTTTACTTGACTTCATATATAATTCATTATATTTATGTGATCGAAAATTTCCAAATCATGAAATGGAAACGATTCGGATCACAAATACCTTTGAGTGTACGTTTTATTCGTATCGCTCCATTTGCTTTAATTCCCCAAGAGAACTTGCTTAAATACCTGCGTCATAAAGCTGGTTTAATATTTTTGATTAGTAACGATTAACTTTGTGTACAAGTGTATGTAAGTGTATGTGTGTGTGTAAGTGTATATAATTTTATTGATTAATATAATATCATTGTAATTTTTACAATGAAAATATTTATATGTCTTATGAGTATACTATTTAAATATTTTACTTTTATATTGTGTGTGGCTGTGATCAATCTACGCGGCCATATTTAATTATGATTTTGATTTGAATAGATCAGTAGATATTTGTAAATGGTAAGACTAAATTTGATTCAAGTGCTTCTAGATGTTTAATTGAATAAATAAAAGTTTGTTTAGGATAATGATTATGAGTCAGCTTACCTCATGGCTACATACAAGTTCATAAAAGTCATTTGTCTTTAACCCCTGACGCTTCTCCTTCTTCTTTTTTATTAAATGGCAACTCCCGATTCCAGAACCCCCGACGCAAAAAAGGAGTATTAAAAGTTTAACGTGTCTGTCTGTCTGTGCCATCATAACTCCCGAACGAATACAGTGATTTCAATGTAGTTTTCTTTCCCCTTCTAGAATCTATCAGATTCCATATTAAAAATGGTAAGGTAAAAAAGACTTTAAAAGTCGTTTAATTTAAAAAAGGCTAATAACTTTAAAAAAATGTATGGATGTAATATTCTTCACATAACATTTAGCTATTTAGCTATTCAATTTATATACAACTAGCAAACCCGGCGAACTCCGTTTCGCCACCAGATGGCTGTATGTGAAAAATGATTTTCCCGCTTTTCTGTTGAAATTTTTCCTGAATTTTCTTTGCTATAAACCTCACGGAGCCCAAGATCTTTCCAACGAATGCAAAACCGTGGAAATCGGTTCGTGCGTTCTGGAGTTATAGCGTCAGGAAGGAAAACCCGACTTATTTTTATATAGTAGATAAACAACACCAACGCCATCTTCAATATCGATCGGTACCAATTTGTGTTTTATTAAACATGTAAGCAGAACACATCAAAGGACGACATTTTCATAAACATCACAAAGGTACAAATAAACTTGTCAAATAGAAAAGGAAAGAATAATTGAACGCACAATTTTGCGAGAGCTATAGACATCTAATATATAAAATTCTCGTGTCACAGTTTTCGTTGTCCTACTCCTCCGAAACGGCTTGACCGATTTTGGTGAAATTTTTTGTGCTTATCCGGTATCTATGAGCATCGGCCAACATCTATTTTTCATACCCCTTAATGATAAGAGTAAGGCAGAACAGCGTTTGTCGGGTGCAGCTAATAATATATATTGCCACTATTTTATATTGCCTGTTATTTAAACAAATGTTTACTGTGAAACAAAAGGACATATATAAAAACACGCTTAAATTATATAATGCACTAATATGTCTTACAAGATCTGATACAGAATGTGATGAAATTATTCATTCCTGGAGCTCATAATCAGAATAACATTAATTCATGACAATATTGCATTGTCACTAATCCTACTATCCTATCCTACTAATATAAATGCTAAAGTATGTAAGGATGTGTGTATGTTTGTTAATCTTTCACACAAAAACTACTGGACCGATTGCAATAAAATTTGTTACGTTGATAGCTGGATAAGTGGAATAACATATAGGTATATTTTTATTCCGATATGCCTTCGGTATACGGACTTACGCGGGTGAAACCGCGGGGCGCAGCTAGTCCTTGATAAGTGTACAAAGTTTAAATTAAATCTGTTAGTTTAAAGGAGACCATAATCGAGTCTAAAGACCTCGGTTTCATACAAGCATACAAACATACAGGTGAAGCTAATAAAAGCGATCATTGAACTCTGACTGACCATACCTCACTAAGCTTTTAAGCAAGCAGAGAGCGAATGTTTTGATAACGCTTTAAATTTATCAGTCGAAACCTTTATCATAAAAATACAATGCACAAAACATATCCAGTTAAACCCATTACACATTACCAACAACCGAAGTCCTCCCACATGAATAAACAACGCATTTAAGCCCTTATGTACACACCCTAATAAGGTCAAAGCACTTACTTTAAAACCTGAAAATAAAGCAATAAAAACAATTCCCTATGCATTTGTACAGGGCTTACGTATTAACTTTTAAATGGTTGTGTAAAGCGTATCCTTTTTATGTTTATTACAGCTGTGACTTTCATATTATCTGAATTGTGATCATTGAAGCTCGATTCTAAATGGTGATCGTTTATATTTTGGATGTATTAATCAAGTAATGTTTCTTTATAACTATTATATGTTATTACATATTCCGAACTCATCATATATGTAAAACAAAGGTTAAAATATCAATTTAATTGTCAGAAACTTCCAAAAACCATTTAGTCGCAAGCTGACCGAGGCCTGAGCTTATACAACATTACATTACAAACTTCATCCATAAAATATATAAAAATATCATGTAAAACGATATAATAACTATTAAAACCTAACATATATAACGCAATATTTTTCAGTACTCCGTCGAACCGACAATCTAAATTCTAACCAATCTACGCCAATCTAGTCATTGATCAAAATACAACCACCAAAACAACACGGACACTCCCCATATAACCACTTATAATGAAGCCTTTTAAAAAATTTATAATTCATACTCTGATAACATTATATAACCCAAGCCACTGAGTGGCAATATTTTGATAAAGGCTATATTATGTTAATTGACCCCCTCAGCGCGTTTACTGAGCAAACATTTTAGTCGGAGCTGGGCTCATGAAGTCATAATTAAAACTAGCGATGATACAGCCATTACTGAAGCACATCTCGCCTGTATACTCTAAGTGCATATTGTGGATTCAGTGATAGAATTCGGAGAAAATTAGGTGCAATTTAAGTATGATGTAATAAATGTTCGACGACATGTGACGTCTGCCAACCTGCACTTGGTCTGCGTGGATTATGGCTTGAACGCAATAGGTGGCCTATATCTCTGCAGTGTGAACATATATGGTCTATTTAGAAAGAAAGAAAATACATTTATGACTTTGATTATAACACGTGTTACCACATAAAGACCATATTCAATCCCATTGTACATTATATACTACTTTCTGCTATAGTGTGTAACAGTCAAACAAAATTTTCGTTAACAAAAGACAATTATTAATTAATTTAAAAAGGGCCTACTACAAACATGAAAGCACTTTTAATTTAATTTTTCAGCGTTTATTTAATGATAATTAAAAGTTAAAATACCAGCAAATGATTATTTGAACGTCATGTACTAAGTTAATACAGTCTCTTACTATGAACAGACAAATCTAAATAATTATTCTAATTACGCATATTTACTGTTTCAAATCATGTTAATTTAAAAATCGTTTGAGCGTTTAATCATTACGCATAAGCTCGAGAACAAACACTATTTAATTAAAGTAAACATCTCAAATTCGTGGAGCAAAATTCGTTTGAAATGTCAATCTCACCAAAACATCTTTAATTAGCAACTCTAACGATAAACTGTCGTCAATCGAGAACTACTCCAATCAATGCTAGATACAAGATTGCTACACAGTATTTACTAGTAAGCAATCGAGATATTAAATTCATTCGAGCATCAGTCTCAGTCACATTTGTTCTGGAAACTTTTGAAATCTATCGCATTGTGAATTCAAAAGCTGTCTCTTACATATGTAATTTCCTTTTTGCTTTGAACAAACATAAATATTCGATTCCCGAATTCGTTGTTTCGTAACTGAGCAAGGAATCAGAATTAAGTTTGTCTCCGCTTTATGCTGACTCAAAGTGGAACAAAACTAGACCGTGAAATGTTATTTGGAATTTTCATAACATTTCATTACTGTATATCTCGTCTCATTTATTCAGTTGCTTGTTAATTCTTCTTATCTTTGGTCAACAATATCAATGTGAGGTAAAAAGCCTATTCTAAGAAAATCTATTTCAAATTCCAACTAAATTAATTTGCAAGAATGCAGTTACAAATTATATAATTTATTACAATATTCTGCGGTTAAAATCCATATTAAGAAAGAGAATTAATTGGCAGCAATACGATGGTTACGACTGATACAAGGTGAACATTTAAGCAATTCATGCAAAAATAACAATTGCGCGGGAAGTTCTTTGTTATTTAGCTCACATTTATATTTTTCACATACGCAACCGTAATGTTCACTTTCTGTTGTATATTTAATGACTATTTATGTCTCATTGTCAAATACAATGTTGTTATAATAATGCTTTGAAATAGCTATGATTTTAGGCATATAAAGACAAGTAAAAACTTCTTATGAGTTTTGCTTTTCGTTATTGATAATAATGTGCATACATAATACATGTTAGATAAACAAATTGTCTAAATGAACGCACATAAAACTAATATTGCACCGTAATTGAATTTTCAGGGAACTAACGTCACAGCATAAATACCTGAAGCTAAATGCAGCGGGCAAAAGTAATTGCCGCTCCACTTCCCTTACATAAATCTCGTTAAAAACTTCCTTGACACTATTTTTCATATTCGTTTAGTGTGTGCTAAAGATTAATATATCTCGCCAGTGGGTCGAGCGCCCTTGTGTCAAGGACGCTGGCGTTTAGTCGACTATTCCGATTTATTAGTCCACTGCCTCAGTTGCCTGCAATGCTAACCTATGTGGAACCCATGTTATCTTCTGACGTTTATTAACTGTTTCGTTCTTATAATATGCGTTTATTCTTCGCGCTGGTTACATAGTTGCAATTGTTTAAATTTCGTATGTTTAGCCATACTGAGAAGTTTTACGTTTAGTGTGTACTAGCTGCGCCCCGCGGTTTCACCCGCGTAAGTCCGTATCCCGTAGGAATATCAGGATAAAAAGTTGCCTATATGTTTTTCCAGTTGTCCATCTGTCTACGTACCAAATTTCAATGCAATCGGTTCAGTACTTTTTGCGTGAAAAAGCAACAAACACACACACATTTATAGATACAAAAGACGGTTCGATCGATGTATGAATAGTATAAAGTATTAGTTTTTTATGATATTTGGAAAATGGTGATGGTTCGCCTGATGTTCGACCAGCACAGCCCATAAACATTTGCAGAGTTCATATGCCTGTGCAAATGGCCTATATAAAATTGACAACTTATACGCATAAAAAAAAGGATAGGATTGATTGAAGGAATAAAGGGACTGAGAAGGGAACAGAAAAGGATACGAGCCAACATAAGGAAAGTAAAGTGCAATTATAATCTCTTGCTATGAAGATGTTACAAGGCTTCAAGTTTTTTAAGCGGAAGGATTCAAGCTTAAGTGCAAAATATTGTAACCCCTAAAATCAGTCACCTCTTACATACTGGTAGTGCTTATCCTGATTTTTATTATCCATACAGACATGGCTGGCAAGGCAATTTAAAACTTTTTAATGGCAAGAGTTACTATTTAATACTGCATACTATATAGCAATATAATGGTCAAGCAAAGCCATTTACAAACCTATGCGTCACCTAAGACTGTTTTTTTATTCTTGTGTCTCTATTGACACTGAAATACAAATATTTTTCAAATTATATAATGTATACTCGACTTTAAAGTCCCAGCATTTTAAGAATTTAATCATTTTCTAGCATTTATTACAGCGATTGCTTATAAAGTATCCATAGCAATGCGTTAACTTATACAAGTTGGCGAGATATCAACAGTAGGTGAACAATGAACAGTTTTGATATCTGTAGCTGCTGACGTTACAGTTAGTGTATTATTTATTCAGTTACATGATAGACTAACGGCTCGCGACTGCAGTCAAACGAAATTATTCATCGAGTTAAACAAAATACCACATACATCACTCACCACTTTCATAAAGATTAAATTCCAACTTTGAAATAATCTCATTAATATTCACAAAAAAAAATTGAACACTAAAGCACATGAACGTGAATGCACAAAAATATAGTCACTAACAACGAATTTCGCTTGAACCCAAACCTCATATTAAATAAAGACTATATTATACGAAACTTTAAAAGCAAGTTCAATATCTCTATTTGCTCTCCTAAACCACGAAACAAGACCCAACCTAAAATAAACCTTAAACTTCGCGGAATTACATGGAAATGTTATTTTCTTACAATATCAACGATCCTGAGATACATATTATGTGAGTACATATCGCCCCCACGTATGCCCCGGGGAGCGCGTTGAAGACAAGCTTATAAAATATTATCGACTAACTTCGAGGCTTTTTCATCAGCACCGAACCTCTCATTTATTAATACTAGTTTATCTTTGGTTATATACTGTGGTTGGTCTTTACCCAAAGTATGCGAGTATTGGTTTTCACATTTTTTTTACCGTCAACTGTATATCTCTCTTTATACAATGCCTTTCTTATTTCCTTCATCATCATTTTGTTCATATTTTTATGTGATAAGACGAACGGGACGAAAGCATATTGTTACTCGGTTTTATTAATTGCAGATTAAGGGTTAAATATTATTTTATTCATCATAAAAGAAAGATTCATATTTGATATGCCGTACGATACGCAAGCACTGCTCTCTAGATAAAATTTCTCATACAATCAAAAAGAGTTTAGTCATTTGTTTTATATTTTTATAAAACGCCCAGCCATCAGCTCAAAAACAATCATACATATGAAGACATTTCTCATCACAATTGATGTTTCTTATAACAAACAAACTAGAACAGAAACTAGAATTTATACGCATTTATTACCTTCGAGACATCACTTACAAAGGTACAAATAAAAGCACGCGCGCAAATAATTCTTCTCTTATTTAAATAAGAATTCCTTTTCTCAAAATAAAAAGGGTCACATCCAGCTATTTGCGACACGACATTTATTACGCTAATAAAATACGCAATTTCTTCCGCTTAATTATAAGAATGACTTTAGATGTACACTTAATTTTTATTTACGACTAAAACGAGTTACGACTTCACGGCTTATAAAGATGTATAACCTCTTTGCTATAAATCGTTTTGATTGGTCAAAAACTGTCATTTATTTTAAATTTTAAATTTTATTTTTAAGAACCGTTTACTGCTATACTCCCGAATATATAAGAATGAACCACTAAGTTTAGATGTCCGTGAAAGAGTCTTTTTTAAAAAACTAGTTGCCTATAGCACTCATCACTACATGTCCAACGTTGAAAGAATGAATTTGAAATCGATTCTGAGATAAGACATAGTGTTTGAGATTAGCGCGTTCAAAAAAATTCTTCAGCAATATATTAATAGTATAGAAACATAGATAACAGGGTAGGGGACAGATATTTCACAGTCTTCTCACTCTTAGAAATTATATGACGCTTTCAAATGGACTTACTTTCAT